>NW_005872305.1:3127-69483 GCF_000147115.1 Myotis lucifugus | reverse complement strand
ATACAAAGAGGAGAAGTAATCTTCTATATTAGAAAGATACAGAAGAAGAAGGGACCCTCCATTGAGAGTGGAATGTAGAATGATGTGAACCCTTCATTGAGAGACAGGCAGAGAGGCGTAGAGACCCTCCTGTAGTGCTGGCCCGTATGTGGAAGGAAACACTCCATGGGGCCACAGGGTAGGAGGAGAGGGGCTCCTCCATGGAGGGGATGTGTCAAGGAGGGGAAGGATCCCTCCATGGATAGGAAGGGCAGGGAGGAGAAGGGACCCTCCATGGAAGGGATGGGTCAGGGAGCAAAAGGACCCTCTATGGATGGAACGGGTCAGGGCAACGAAGGGACCCACCATGGAGGGGAGACAGTAGGGGGATGGGAACCCTCCATGGAGGGGACAGGTATAGAGGAGAGGGGGCCCTCCATGGAGGGGAAGGGCAGGGAGGAGATGGGACCCTACAAGTAGGGACAGGTAGGCAGTAGAGGGGAACTCCATGGAGGCGACAAGGCTGATAGGACAGGGGACCCTCCATGAAGGGGACAGGGCCGGGAGGAGAGGGAACCCTCCATGAAGGGGACAGGGCCGGGAGCAGAGGGGACCCTCCATGGAGAGGGGACTGTAGAATGATGGGAACCCCCTATGGAGGGGACAGCAGCGAGGAGAGGAGACCCTCTATGGACGGGACGGGGCAGGGAGGAGAAGGGACCCTCAATAAAGGGGACAGTTGAGGGAGGAGAAGGATCCCTCCATGGAGAGGAAGAGCAGGGAGGAGAAGGGACCTCCATGGTAAAGAAGGGCAGGGAGGAGATGGGACCCTCCATGGAAGGGAAGGTTAGTGGGAATGGGTACTCTATATGGAGAGGGAAGTGCAGGGGGTGTGGGGAGCAGGGAACTCTCCATTGATGGGGCAGGGCAGTGGGGATGGGGAACACAGGACCTTCCATGAATTGGCTGGTCAGGGAGGAGAGGGGACTCTCCATGGAGGAGTGAGGGAAGAGAAAGTGGGGACCCTCATTTGAGGGGATTGGGCAGGGAGTAGAGGGTACCCTCCAGGGAGGGGGCAGAACAGTGGGGACAGGGAACACTCTATGGAGGCTAGAGGACAGGTGGGGCAGGGAGCCCTCCATAGAGGCGGCAGGGCGGGGTGGGGACAGAGAACCCTCCATGGAGGGGACAAGACAGGAAGGAGAGGGGACCCTCCATGGAGGGGACAGGGCAGGAAGGAGAGGGAACCATCCATGGAGGGGAGAGGGCAGGAAGGAGAAGGGACCCTCCATGGAGGGGACAGGGTAGGAAGGAGAGGGGACCCTCCTTGGAGAGGACAGGGCAGGGAGGAGAAGGGACTCTCTATAGAGGGTGGAGGGCAGGGGAAGAGGGAAACTTTCATGGAGGGGACAGGGCAGGGAGAAAAGGGGACTCTCCATGGATGAGGTAGGACATGGAATAGAAGGGACTCTCCATACAGGGTGGAGGGCAAGACAGAAAAACCTTCATGGAGGGGCAGAGCATGGGGACATGGAACCCTCCTGGGAGGGGAAAGTGCAAGGGGACAGAGAACCTACAGGCAGGGGGACAGGACAGTTTGGACAGGGAACCCTTCAGAAAGGAGTTAGAGCTGGGGGACAGGGAACTACACTTGGAGGGAGAGACGGAATAGTGGGTACAGAAACCCCTCCATGCAGTGGGGAGGGCAGGAGTAAAGGAAACCCCAATTAAAGAGGGGCAGGGCAGGGAGGAGAGGGGAGACCAGGAACCCTCTATGGGGAGGGAGCAGGGTAATTGGACAGGGAACCCCATGCAGGGGGAGGGCAGGAGAAAGGGAAACCTCACTTTGAGAGAGCAGGGCAGGGAGGAGACAGAACTATCCATTTTGGAGCAGGGCTGGGGAACAGGGATCCCAACTATAGGGGGAGGGGCATGGAGGAGAAGGTACCCTCCATGGACAGGGCATGGCAGGGGAGTAGAGAACCCCACGTTGAGTGGGAGTGGCAGGGAGGAGGTTTCCTTCATGGAGGGGGCAGGGCAGGGGGACAGAGAACCTCACTTGTATGGGGCAAGCAGTGGGGAAAAGGAACCCCGGTTTGAGGGAGAAGGGCAGGGAGGAGACAGAAACCTACATGGAGGGACAGGTCATACAGGAGAGGGAACAGAGAATCCTTCATGGAGGGGAGAGACTGGGGGGATAGGGAACCCTACTTTGAGACAGCAAGGATTTTGGCACAGGTCCTTAAATAGATGGCAGGGCAGCGGGGAGAGGGCATCCTCCATGGAAGTAGCAGAGCAGGGAGGACAAAGGACCCCACATAGTCTGAGCAGGATAGTGGGGTGAGGGCACCATCCATGGAGGGGCCAGGGAAGGGGGGACATGGGAGTAGAGATAGGTAACAGGGGAAACAGACCCTCCTTGGAGAGTCCTCTGTTCCCCCACGGTGGGGCCCTTGTTCCCCAGCCCTGCCCCTTCGCAGCATTCTCTGTCCTATCTGTCCATCGGCCCCTCCCGTGGTCCCCTGCCCCCACTGCCCTGCCTTCCCATGGAGGGGCCACTGTCTCCCCTGCTCTGACCACTCTGTGGTTGGTGCCCTTATCCCTCTGCCTTTCCCTCCATGGAGGGTCTTCTGTTTCCCTGCCCTGACCCCTCACTCACAGGCAGCTGAGGGGCATATGCTCTGGTCTCTCCAGTGTTCGTCTTTCCTGTTTCCAGGCTGACAGTTCACTCTCTGTACCTGAAGCACATTCTCACCTTCTTCATCTGTCTACATCCTACCCGTGCTCTCAAGACACATCTCAAATATCATTTCAAATGTCAAATCACAAACAGGGAAGGGGTGTGGGGAGTGGGTGGTGGGGGTTAGGAGGTGGGGGTGGGTGGTGTGGGGTGTGGGATGTAAGGTGGGTGGGTGGGGGTAGTATTGGGGAGTAAGAGCGGGAGGTAGGGGTGAGGGATAGTGGTGGGGGATGGGAGCTGGTGGGTGGGGGGTTGGGGGTGGCAGGTTGGGGCAGTGGGTGTGGGGTATGGTGAGGCAGATGGGGGCTGGGTGTGTGGGGTGTGGGGTATGAGGTGGCAGGTGGGGGCTAGGGGAGTGGAGTGTAGGATGGCAGGTGGGGGTGGCATGTGGGGAGTGGGGCGTAGGGTTGGTGGGTGACTGGTGGGGGAGGGAGAAGAGGGCATAGGGAGGATAAATGATGATGGAAGGAGACTTGACTTGGAGGCAGTGAACACACAATACAATATACTGATGATGCATTATAGAATTGCACGCCTGACCTATGCAATTTTATTAATGAATGTCACCCAAATAAGGTTGATTAAAAATAAAGAAAAGGTGGGTCTTTTGAGGTTGCTTAGGTTTTGAGGTGGACCCCGCATGAATAGGATTAATACCCTTTTCAAAGATATCCTATGCTAAGCTTATCAGGAGATGACTTTATATGTTATATAAATGTCTAACCACTATTTTGTGCACTTGAAACTAATATTGAATGTCATCCCTAATTGTAAAAAAATAAATTAGTAAAACAATTTTTAATACAAATAAAAATGCAAATCAGAGTGATCTTTAAAAAATATAAATCAGATCATTTCACTCTGTGCCTAAAAGCCTTAAGCGCTCCAGCAGTGGTCAGCTCTCCAGACAGAATCATGCCTGTGAGGGTGTTACACTGCTGGGAGAGGAACGCCTTGTCTTCTTCCTCCAGTTGCTCCCTTCACTGCTCTGGTGACGCGTGGCACTGGTGCAAGGCAGTACTGTGCTTCCTTGAGAGTGAGCTAAGCAGCACTTTGGCTGCTCAGTTGTTGTGTGGGAGCAGACACAGGAAAAATAAATTTAAGCCTCAAAGGTTCTAACAGCATTTCAACCCACCAAACGGACCTCTATCCTCCCTTCCCTACACTCCAGCCAGCCTGGCTCATCTAGCCTTGAGGAAAGAAGGCAGGGACAGTGCAGCTCAGGAAGCCAATGACTGTGCATGTGGTCAGAAGTCTGGAGAGAGCTCCAGTTCTCTTAGGATAGAAATGGAGGGATGAATCTGCTGAAATCAGCCACCCATGAGGGGACTCTACTTTTCACTACTTGAGGAGGACATCACCCTTGCATGATCCGCCATGCTCTTGCTCCCCTCTTTTTCATTCTCCTCCTACAAAAAATGCAGGTCTGTGTCTTCTGTACACTGCTCAAAGATGTGTGAGGACCCAGTGGGTGGCAGTTGGACCTGGTATACAATGGGAAATTTGCTGAGTGGCCTCACACCCAACAATGACACTGAGCTTGAACCTGCATCAATCTAGTCAACACCACTCACCTCTACCTGGGGACTCCCTGAGAACCTACCTTATGTAACTTGAGTGCTTCCAGAGACTCTTTCATTAACTGAGACTAACAGGCACCCAGCAGATGGAGGCAGAACGTGGTGTGCTCTGGGACTTTTGCTGACCTGTCCCCAGGCTCAAGGCTAGTAAAAGCCAGCTTTGGTGCTCTGCTTGGACCTTCCGGTGCTCACTCAGCCTCAGCAGAGGCTGTCACAAATTGTGAATTGCTTTGTAGATCCAAATAGATTGCCCTGGGCCAGTCACATAAAGCATCTGACATTGTTCAGCACCAGAGTCCCTCCCAGGAAGCCCCAGGACCAACACGCCAGTGGCCAGCTTCAGAGCACATCAGAGCAGGATACAATTAGCCTCACAAGCGGCATATCCAAAGAGAGATCTAGGCAGGCACCATAACCTGCTGAGATGAATTGCACTCCACCTGGTCAACACCTGTCAGCAGCTCATACACTACACTGTAGGCAGGGTAACTGTGGTCCCAGCCAACTAGCCTGAGCATCGACTCAATACATGCATGAGCCAATAGCCATCCTGAATCAACTACCACAGGAAGGTTCACATCACACACACGGGACATCCCTGGAGCACTCAACTCGGGTGATCAAGAAGACCTTGCCACTGGGTTCCACAGGACATCTACTACACAAAGCCACACTACCAAGACCTGGATTTTAATACAAAGAAACAAACACACAGAGGCAGCCAAAATGCAAAGAAATATGCCCCGAATTTAAGAACAGGAGACATATCCAGAAAAAATGCTAAACAAAGTGAAGGCAAGCAATATTCCAGATTCACCCCAGACCTCTGTTGAGGGGTGTGTGTGTGAGACAACCATTTGATGTGTGTGTCTCACATTGATGTCTCTCTCTCTTTCTATTTCCCCTCCCTCAGCCCTTCCCTCCCTTACTCCCTCTTCTCTAAAAAAAAAAAAAAATTCATTGGAAAATATATACTTGGTGAGGATTAAAAGAAAAAATAACTTCTCAACCAACCCAGGTGATGGACTGGATAGTTTCACAGTGCATTTCATCAAATAGTCAGAGAAGAACTAGTACCTGTTCTCTTCAAACTCCTGCAAAACACTCAAGACAAGGGAAGACTCCCAAGCTCATTTTATGAGTCCAGCATTATCCTAATTCCCAAATCAGAATAAGACTTTACAAAGAAAGAAAATTATAGGCCAATATCCCTGATGAATGTGGATGCTAAAATCCTCAACCAAATATTGGCAAACTGGATCCAGTAATATATTCAAAAGATTACACAACCATGAGGAAGTGGGATTTATTCCAGGGATGCAACTTTGGTACAGTATCTGCTCATAAACAACATGATACAGCATAAACAAAATAAAGAATAAAAATCACATGGTTATAACAATAGATGCGGAAAGAGCAGTCAACAAAACACAGCACCTATTCATTGTAACAACTCTCAGCAAAGGGTGAATGGAGTGAATACACGTCAACATAATAAATATCATGTAGAAAGAAAGAAAGAAAAAAGAAGGAAGGAAGAAAGAAAGAAAGAAAGAAAGAAAGAAAGAAAGAAAGAAGTAAGAAGTAAGTAAGAAGTAAGAAAGGAAAAGAAAGGAAAAGAGAGAAAGAAGAAAGAAAATGAAAGAAAGGATGGAAGGAAGATGTTGAAGAAGGCATATATGATGTTCTCAGATAGGAAGAATTAACAACATTGAAATGTCCAATGACGTACTTCAGAGAGCGACTACAGAGAGCGACTACAAATATCAGAAATATTTATATGGATGTACAAAAAACAAATACACAAACACACACACAAACACACACACACACACACACACACACACAACAAAAACAAATAAAAGAAAACCAAACCAATAGCCAAAGTAATCATGAGAAAGAAGAACAAAGTTGGAGGAATCATGCTACCTGATATGAAAATATACTACAAGGAAATACTAAGAAATATAGTACGGAACAGAATAAAAACCCCAGTGCTTGACTCGGCAGCAGCACATATACTAAAGTTGGAATGATACAGACGAGATTGGCCTGGCCCCTGCGCAAGGGTGACACAAATTCCTGAAGCATTCCATATTTCCTGGGCTGGGGGGCGGGACTAGGGCTGGGGGGGTGAGAGACAGACCGGCCTGGCTGGGTGGGCGGGAGACCGGCAGGACTCGGGCTGGGGGGGAAGGGGATGGGCCCCACTTCGGGGTGGGGTGTGGAGGACAAGCAGGACTCTGGCTGGGGGGGAGGGAGACGGGCGGGACTGGGCTTGGGGGGAGGGAGACGGGCGGGACTGGGCTGGGGGGGGAGGGAGACGGGCGGGACTGGGCTGGGGGGACGGAGGGGGGGGACTGGGCTGGGGGGGAGGGAGATGGGCGGGACTTGCGCTGTGGTGTTGGGACATGGGTTGGCTGAGGGGAGACTAGGGTTTGGGAAACCACTGTGTCATCCTTGTGCAGGTGACCTGCGCCTTCTGGGAAATAAAAAAGCCCAGAAATAAACCCATACATTTATGGTCAATTAATATTTTACGAAGGACACCAGAACATACAATGTTGTAGGATAGATTACTCAATAAATGCTGTTGGGAAAATTAGAAAAGTAGAAAAATGAATGATTGCAGATTACCTTCTTACACTATATTGAAGAATAAACTCAGAATGGATTAAAGACTTAAAATGAGTTTTGAAAATGTACAAATTCTAGACGAAAGTAAAGGCTATAAATTTTCATAGAAAAACTTAACAAATGGGACTACATCAATTTATAATATTGTTGCACAGCAAAGGAAACCATCAACAAAATGAAAAGACAGCCCACTGAATGGGGGAACATATTTGCCAAGGATACATGTGATAAGGGCTAAATATACCAAATTCATGAAGAACTTCAAAACTCAATATCAGAAAAAATTAAACAATCCAATTTAACAATGAGCAAAAAACCTAAATAGACACTTTTCCGACCAGGATCTGCAGATGAGTATTACACAAATAAAAAGATGCTGAGCATCACTAATCATCACAGAAATAGAAATTAAAATCACAGTGAGGCATGTCAGGATGGCTATCACCAATAAATCAATAAACATCAAGTGCTGGTGAATATGTGGAGAAAAGGGAACTCTCATGTACTCTTGGTAAGAATGCAGATTGGTGCAACCACTGTGAAAAGCAGTATGAAGTTCCCTCAAAAATTAAAAATTGAACTGCTTTATGACCTAACATTTCCACTTCTGAGAATATATCTGCAGAAACCTGAAACACTGATCGGAAAGGATATATGCAATGCTATGTTCACTGCCGCATTATTTACAATAGTGAAGATTTCACAGCAGCCCAAGGGCCCAGCTGCAGCTGAGTGGAGAAAAAGCTGTGGTACATTAACACAACAGAATACTACTCACCCACACAGAGAAAGAAAATGAAGGAAATCTTACCTTTTACAACAGCGTGGAGGGAGCTGGTGAGTATTATGCTAAGTGAAGTGAAGTAAGTCAGTCAGAGAATTACAAGTTCCTTATGGTTTCACTTATATGTGGAATCTAATGAACAAAATAAACTACAATCAGACACAGGCTCATAGATATAGAAAACTGACTGACAACTGTCAGAGGGGAGGGAGGTTGGGAAAATAGGGGAATAAGGTGAAGGGATTAAGCAAAGAAAAGACTTATAGACACAGACAGCATTTTGGTGATTATCAGAGAGAGAGGGGTGTGGGTAGAAGAGGGTTTAGAAAGGATAAATTGTGATGGAAGAAGACCTGACCTGGGGGAGGGGGAGGGCAGTGAGACATAATTCAACATTCAGATGATGTACTATAGAACTGTGTCCCTGAAAGCTACATGATTTCATTACCAATCTCACCCCAATATATTCAATTTAGAAAAATAGGACATTGTGACACATGCTACAACCTGGATGGACCCTGAGTGGCTGAATGAAATAAGCCAATCACAAAAGGACAAATGCTGTGAGATCCCACTCACATGACGTCCCTAGAGCCATCAGAGTCAGAGAGACAGAGGTAAGATGGAGGGGACCAGTATTGGGGGAGTGGATGCAGAGTTGCTGTTTAGTGGGGACAGAGCTTCAGTTGGAGAAGATGAGAACAGTGATGGAGATGATGGTGGTGAGGGCAGCACAACAATATGAATGTACTTACCACCATTGGACTGCGCCCTGAAATAGTTAAAATGGTAAATTTCATTGTGTATAAATTACTGTGATAAAAGTATACAAAAAATAGAAGGCACTGTCCTCGGTGCAGGAGAATCAGGTAGAGCTGTTGTCTATTCACCCTACATGGGTGGTTGGGCCACTGTCAATATCCTGGTTGTGAGATTTTTATAAGATATTATTGAGGGAAACCGGGTCAGATTCCATGGGCCACCTCTGCATTATCCCTTACAAATAATGTGAATCTACAATTATATTTTTAAAGGTTAAAAAACAAAAGGGGCGACCCAGATTTGGTTGTTTTGCACCACAGAATCTGGTCCAGCAGGTCCAGTTGGGGTCAGGGCTGAGTATAAGGAATTACCCACAGGAACTGGTGGTCAGTGGGATTGAGGGCCACCATCCAGACCAGTGACCTACACAGCTAAGTTCTCCTCCCATCACGGAGCTTCCACAGCCTTTAGTACAGCTGCTGTGTCTCAGCCACTTCTAAGGCGATCACTCAGGGGAACAGCTCCTTCACTGTACCACCTGGTTCTTAAAGGAGCTGCAAACCTTTTAAGCATCTCACAAAACACAACATGGGCAGCGCAATCCTCCCACAGTGACCCCCTGCTTCATTAAACCACATTCACCAAGTGACAAGGATGGGCCTCTGGTGCCATTTCAGGAACGCTGGGCCAGGGTCTTGTCGACAGAGCAGATTCACTTCTCGGTGTCTTGTTTGTGACCTGGGCCCAGGGCCCAGGAGTGACGCCACCCAAGGACAAGGATGAAGAAAGGCAGCACTGTCGTTGGAAGCACGTGCCTTTTAATCATCTATAGATCTCAACTGCAGAAAAGACAGCTATGCTCTGCTAAAGGTCAGGAAAATAAATAATTTTTCTCTTTGTACTCAAAAGAGTGGTGCTTAAAATTAAGGTAAAAATAATACCCTGTCTTCATATGCTCTCTCCTTCCAGAGATGGCTCCAATTTTCCTGTCAACCTGATTGCAAGATGGAAGAAATAATGCTGGTGAGTGAAATCAACACATCCCATTTTTAAGGGGTTAAACGAAGATGAGAGACAGAGTGTCACTTAAGGTTTGATACTTTACTCTGTGGTCAAGTAGGGAGTTTCTAATTGTCCATCAAAACCTGTATCATTAGGGTAATGATGTAGGGCTGCCATGAAGGCCTTTTCAGTGTCTGTACCCCATAAAATCTTGCTCTTTTTGGTCCATGATGTGGGCCATGGGGCTACCAAAGCTCGTCCTCTCCACACAGTGACTCAGGGCTCCAGGGCTCCCCTGGCTTGCAGATTCAGCTGGCAATGAGCACAGACGAGTGGTGTCAAGATGGCCTGGGAGCAGCCACTCATGGCTGTCCTTGCCTCTGGCCAGACCTCACTCACATGGTGAGAGAGGCTCAGAAATGCAGAACAGCACAAACTCCATGCTACCTGGCACATAGGACAGCACACTCACCCTCTTGTTCCTGTACCTGTGCAGCCAGCCAACTCAGTCACCTCCAGGAAGAACATCCAGAAAGAATCATAAAATAAAAGTGCCTCATGCCAATCCACATAGCACTTCAAAGTACTAAGAGTGAAATAACTCACTGTCCATGCTTTTCTACAGAAAGGCTACCTGCAGTCCAGACCCATATTCTTGCTCTTTTTTCTTCTTCTCAAAAGAAGAAAACACATCATTCTGGAGCCACCGAGATGGAGCAGGTCAATGGCCAGCTGTCCACCCAGTGATGACAACCACGGTCTCAGAGAGAATAGTAACTGCAGACTCCAGAGAGAGCAGCAGTGGGCTGAGTGGGGAGAGAAGTGAGAACTTGACAAGTGACCGGCATGGTGGTGAGCTGATTTGTCTTGAAGGCAGTGAGTCTTAGCCCTGCTCTGTGAGCAGGACGGGAATGACTCAGAGAGGCCTGGACCAGGGGCCTGTCGGAGTCAGAGTGGGGGCTACACTGGACCCTTCCCCCTTCTCTCCTGACTGGGCTCTAAAGCCATGGCCTGTGTATAAGCCCCTCAAATGCTGAGGAAAAGCCCATGTCTGGCGAGGACCTGGGAAAATGGGGCCTGGACTCCAAAGTATTGGGGGGAATCCTGCTTATTTTTTTCTTCTTTTTCTCTTGCCAGTTTTCCCTGAAAACCATCCTGTAATATGAAGCTTCCACACAGCTCATGGGGGGAGAAGAGTCTAAGGTTCTGAGAGAACTGGAGCTTCTAGCAGAAGGACTGGGAAGGAGGCTGAGATTCAGGGGGAGAGGAGTCATGCGTGAGCTGGACCCGCACAGAGCACACCCCAGAGGCCAGCATAGGCTCTGCGCACGCTGATGCTGAGGTCACCACCAGACCCGCCGAGACAAAAGTGAGGTCTGAACTTTATAGGCCCCGCAGCCTTACACAGTGGGCTCTCACAGTGGGCTCTCACCTCTGCCACTCAGTGGTGGGAAGACAGACTGGGGAGCTTGTCCAGTAGGGGCAGCACATCCATCCCCAGCCTCATGTGAACTCTGCAGGCACAAGGGTCAAGTGCAAGAGGCCAGGGCAGTAGAGCCCCAGCCTGCAGACACACCACATCCTGCACTTAGTTCCAAGTACAAGCTCTTTTTTGCAATAGTAACAATTGTAGGTTTGACTTTGAAGAAGAAAAAAAAACACATTACATGAGAGATTTCAATTTTGGTTTGTCACATCTTCGATGGATGTTATCTGAACCCAATGTGGTAATCATTTCACAATTTATGCAAATCAAACCATTGTGCTGTCTGCCTTAAACTTTTACAGTGGTGTATATCAATTATTTCTCAATAAAGCTGGGAGAAATAAACAGTACCTTAATAAATGGGGGAAAAAGTGATTATAGATGTAGTGAAATGCATACACCATAAATGAAAACAAATCAGGATACACATGTAATAAATAATATCATCTTGCCCTAAAGGTGTGCTCAGTGGTTGAGCATTGATCTATGAACCAGGAAGTCATGCATGGAGTCCCCGTCAGGGCTCATGCCCTGGTTGTGGGCTCCATTTCCAGTAGGGGGCATGTAGGATGCAGCTGATGAATGATTCTATCTCATCATTGATGTTAATATCCCTCTCTCCCTCTCCCTTCCTCTCTGAAGTCAATACAACATATATATTTTTTATTTTTTTAAATTATTATTATTATATTTTTTATTGATTAAGATATTACATATATGTCCTTATACCCACGTTACCCCCTATCTCCCCCCCCAGCTCATTCCCTCAGCTCCCCGTTGTCTGTGTCCATTGGTTAGACCTATATGCTTGCATGTAAGTCCTTTGGTTCATCTTTCCCCCTCACCCCCACCCTCCCTTACCTTCCCTCCAAGGCCTGACAGTCCAATCAATGCCTCTCCGTCTCTGGATCAGTCCCTGTTCATCAGTTTATGTTGTTCATTATATTCCACAAATGAGTGAGATCATGTGGTAATTATCCTTCTCTGACTGGCTTATTTCACTTAGCATAATACTCTCTAGTTCCATCCATGCTGTGGCAAATGGTAAGAGTTCCTTTTTCTTCTTCCTCTTCTCAAAGAATACCTTTCAGCATTTCATATAATGGTGGTTTGGTGGTGATGAACTCCTTTAGCTTTTTCTTATCTGTGAAGCTCTTTATCTGACCTTCAATTCTGAATGATAGCTTTGCTGGATAAAGTAATCTTGGTTGTAGGTTCTTGCTATTCATCACTTTGAATATTTCTTGCCACTCTCTTCTGGCCTGCATGGTTTCTGTTGAGAAATCAGCAGACAGTCGTAGGGGTACTCCCTTGTAGGTAACTGACTTTTTTTCTCTTGCTGCTTTTAAGATTCTCTCTTTGTCTTTTGCTCTTGGCATTTTAATTATGATGTGTCTTGGTGTGGTCCTCTTTGGATTCCTTTTGTTTGGGGTTCTCTGCGCTTCCTGGACTTTTAAGTCTATTTCTTTCACCAGGTAGGGGAAGTTTTCTGTCATTATTTCTTCAAATAGGTTTTCAATATCTTGCCCTCTCTCTTCTTCTGGTACCCCTATAATTCTGATGTTGGTACGCTTGAAGTTGTCCCAGAGGCTCCTTACACTATCTTTGTATTTTTGGATTCTTTTTTCATTTTGCTTTTCTGGTTGGGTGTTTTATGCTTCCTCGTATTTCAAATCTTTGACTTGATTCTTGCGATCCTCTGGTCTGCTGTTGGGAGTCTGTATAATATTCTTTATTTCAGTCAGTGCATGCTTAATTTCTAGTTGGTCCTTTATCATAACATCGAGGGTCTCACTAGATTTCTTGAGGATCTCACTACATTTATCGGCGGTTTCCATAAAATATCCAGTCGTTTGCTGTCCTCCATTTCTGTCATTTGTGACCTGTTTCTTTGTCTTCACATTCTGACTGCTTCCCTGTGTTGGTGTTGGTAGAGTGGTTTGGTGTCCTACAGGGCCCAGTGGCTCAGTCTCCCCAGTTACCTGAGGTGGACACTCTTGGTGCACCCCCTTGTGGGCTTTGTGCACAGTCTTGTTGTAGTTATGCCTTGATTGTTTTAGGTGTCACTGGAAGGAATTGACCTCCAGGCTAATTGGCAGTGAGAATCAGCTGTGTCTGCAGTGGGAGAACTGCTGTGCTGAAGACACCCTTCTGGGGCAAGACTTGCTTCAGTGGGGCTTTGGTGCTCACTGAGTCTGCCCCCTGAGTGTGTTCCTTATGAATCTGAGGAGTTGTAATCTGGATGGTCCCACTCTGACCACTGGGTACACTGGCTCTTGGATCTAAGGAGGTGCTAATTAAGCCTCTTCCTGAGGTTACCCAGCAGGAGCTACGAAGAGATATTCAGATTCCCCTTCCTTTTTGGGGGGGTCTTGGGGTGCCCAGATGGGGCCCAGCTGTGAAGCAATGCAAGCTGCTTGGGGCCTTGGGCCTTCTCTTGGAAGTTCTGGGTCTGTCTGGCCCAGCTGCAATTTGTTAGGTAATTTTCAGGTTGCAAAGGACCCGGACATTCATATGCAAAAGCATTTGCAGCAGCCTGGATGGGGCGGGGTCTCAGAATCAACAGGGCGGAGCAAGCAGCTATGGCTGATTCTCAGCCCTGCCCTAAGGGGCCGCGCGTCTCAGTGTCCTGGTAATTGCTGCCAGCACCTCTGAGGGAAAGCTGTCCTCAAGTTCTGAGTTCTGCCTGCTGCCAGACCGTCCAGTTTCTCCCCGTATGAGCCCTGGGTCCCCAGAGACTTCCCAGAACCAGAGTTCAGAGCAGTCGGGAGCTTGTGACTCCCTCCCGATTCAAAAAGACAGCCGCGTCCTCAGGTGCCTGCCTCTTTCCCCGCATGCTGGAGCCTCCGTACCTCTGCACTTTACTTTTGTAGCTCCTCTGAGTCTGTGTGCTCTTCTCTTTCCTTCTAGTGTAGAATTTCTACTCAGCCAGCCTTCCTGTGATTCTGGATGATGACCGTTCTGTCTTTTAGTTGTATTTTTGAAATTGTTGTCGGAGGCAGCAATTTACGGTGTTTACCTATGCCGCCATCTTGGTTGTTTTTTTTTCTACAACATATATTAAAAAAAATAAATTAATAGTGTCACTTCAAAAATTTATCTAGATATATAAATGTAGGAAAGACAAAAGGCAATACTTTGAATTGTTGCCAGTGGTTAACCTTGGATAGTAGAAAGAAGTGATTTCTTTTTATTCTTTTTTTAAAAAATATATTTTATTGATTTTTTTTACAGAGAGGAGGGGAGAGGGATAGAGAGTCAGAAACATCGATGAGAGGGGAACATGGATCAGCTGCCTCCTGCACACCCCCTACTGGGGATGTGCTTGCAACCAAGGTACATGCCCCTGACTGGAATTGAACCTGGGACCCTTCAGTCCTCAGGCTGACGCTCTATCCACTGAGCCAAACCTGTCAGGGTAAGAAGTGATTTCTTTTACTTCATACTATTCTTTTTTAAATTTCTACTAATGATCCTATATTATTTTTTATAATTTTATTTTTTTATTGCTTAAAACATTACAAAGAGTATTACATATGTCTCCTTCTTTCCTGCCCCTAAAAATTCCCCCAGCCTCCTCTACACCCCCCCAGTGTCTTGTGTCCATTGATTATGCTTATCTGCATGCATACAAGTCCTTAGGTTGATCTTTTCCCCCCCTTCTCGCCCCCCCCAACCCTCCCTAGCCTTCCCGCTGTAGTTTGACAGTCTGATCGATGCTGCTCTGCCTTGTATCTATTTTTGTTCATCAGTTTATAATGGTCTTTATTATCCATAAATGAGTGAAATCATGTGGTATTTTTCTTTCATTGACTGGCTTATTTCACTTAGCATAATGCTCTCCAGTTCCATCCATGCTGTTGCAAATGGTAAGAATTCCTTCTTTTTTACAGCAGCATAGTATTCCATTGTGTAGATGTACCACAGTTTTCTAATCCATTCATCTGCTGATGGGCACTTAGGCTGTTTCCAGATCTTAGCTATGGTAAATTGTGCACATAGGGATGCATATATCCTTTCTGATTGGTGTTTCTGGTTTCTTGGGATATATTCCTAGAAGTGGGATCACTGGGTCAAATGGGAGTTCCATTTTTAACTTTTTGAGGAAACTCCATACTGTCTTCCATAGTGGCTGCACCAGTCTGCATTCATACCAGCACTGCACGAGTGTTCTCTTTTCTCCGCATCCTCTCCAGTACTTGTCATTTGTTAATTTGTTGATGATAGCCATTCTGACAGGTTGGAGATGATTCCTCATTGTTGTTTTGATTTGCATCTCTCTGGTAATTAGTGACTTTGAGCATGTTTTCATATGTCTCTTGGCTTTCTGAATGTCCTCTTTAGAAAAGTGTCTATTTAGGTCCTTTGCCCATATTATTTTGATAAGGAGAAAAACAATCTTCTAAAAAAACATTTAAGTAACTCTTTTTTTGGTGTAAAATGCATTTTGCTTCCATGTTCAGTGATCATACACTTATCTTTGAGAAACTTAAAAAGTGCTTTGGGTGTGAAATATCCTTTAAAATGCATTCTTGCACTCTAACAGCTCCTGAATGAGAACACTGGGCTTGGGAGATGCTGGGTCTAATTGGTAAAATGATGGGGCAGGAGCTTGGGGTGGGGCAGGGGATGGGGCGGTTCAGGAACCCTGAAGAGAGGCTCCTAGGCAGGATGCCTCAGAGTCCACAGCTCAGGCTGTATTTGAAGAATTCCTCATTGGAAGGCTGATATCTACAGTCAAAGTTCAGATTTGATAAACTTTAGACATGAGCCACAGTAAATTTTCTTTTAAAATGGTTTTTGCCATTCTTATTGCAAAATCTATATATATAAAAGGCTAATGTCCTAAGGATTCGACTGTCCGACCAGTCACTATGATGAGCACTGACCACCAGGGGCAGATGTTCAATACTAGAACTGCCGTGACCTGAACCGACCATTTACAGAGAAAGGGCACTGCGCTCCTGGGGTCCAGAAGCAACATTCAGCTTTTCCGAAGTGGGAAACAGGCTGCGCCACCACCCCGTGGCACTAAGCCCACAGCCTAGCAGGGAAATGGTGGCTGTGGGCACCAGGTAATGATGTCACATAGCAATGCCAGGCTTCCTCTTCCTAGCGATGAGCCTCCTTGGATTATCTTCATCCCACTTGCTTTATAGCCAGGTGCAAACATTTTACACTTTAACCAAATGTCTTTGAAGTGTTTTCATGTGCCTCATCTCATTTGATCCTCACAGAAGTCCTGGAATAGGTAGAGAGGAGACTCAGTAGAATCCTGTTTTGTTTTCATTCGCAAGTAAATGAAGATTTAGAATGTTTAAAAATTGACCCAACTGAAAAGAAGTAATAAAAGGTAAAACTTGAACATGACTTCAGGTTTTCTCACTGCACAGAGTATAGTCAAACAGTGCTATATTTAAATATTTCACCCTTTATTCTCCCTGCATGATCTACAATAATAATCTGCTTCATATTGGTATTTACTGCTGTTTGTCTGACAATATCCTGAAAGAAAAATTGGGGTGCTTCACTGGGCTGGAAAAAGTTTACCTAATCAGAAAGCAAGTTTATCAACATATATAAAGCTCTCAGTGTGCCAGTCGTACCATGTGTTTCATTCTGTAATTGTTGATCGTGAATTTGGTTGACACTTCTATTATAAGAAAGGGTGAATAGCGATATTAAAATATTTCTTCGAATTAATTTCCTTTCAATGTCATAAATTCCTGCACCGGGCCTCTAGTGATTAAATAATACTATCAAGACTCATAAGAGGAGCGTATTTATACAGAAAATATTTTTAAAGGATTAAGATCTCCTAAGTCACAACTCTATGGTTCTCACCTCAAATGGCTCTACAGAGGCCGCCAGGAAAAGTAGAAGGAGCATTGGCCCTGGGTTCTCATTTGATCTCTGCTACTAATTAGCTTTGTGTTCTTAGGGATTTCACTTCAACTTTCTGGGACTCCTGGCTACATCTATAGAATGAGGGTAAAATTAGACCACTTAATTAAGGTTTCCACAAACTCTTAAAAAATAACTCTAGGTTCAGATTTCTACAATCTTTCTAAATATCTCAGCAATAATAAACTTGTCCTTGGATTAACCTTTCTGGTAGCAACACTTCACAAAATTGTAAGCACTTTTTTATAATACTCATTTTATTTTTATTTTTTTATTATTAAATCTTTATTGTTCAGATTATTACATTTGTTCCTCTTTTTGCCTCCCATAACTCCCCTCCACCCAGTTCCCACCCCACCCTCCGCCCTCACTCCCCACCCACTGTCCTCATTCATAGGTGCACGATTTTTGTCCAGTCTCTTCCCGCACCCCCCACATCCCTTCCCCCCGCCAAGAATAGTCAGTCCATTCCCTTTCTATGCTCCTGATTCTATTATAATCACCAGTTCATTCTGTTCATCAGATTATTTATTCACTTGATTTTTAGATTCACTAGTTGATAGCTGTGTATTTGTTGTTCATAATTTGTATCTTTACCTTTTTCTTCTTCTTCTTCTTCTTAAAAGATACCCTTCAGCATTTCATATAATACTGGTTTAGTGGTGATGAACCCCTTTAGCTTTTCCTTATCTGTGAAGCTCTTTATCTAACCTTCACTTCTGAATGATAGCTTTGCTGGATAAAGTAATCTTGGTTGTAGGTTCTTGGCATTCATCACTTTGAATATTTCTTGCCACTCCCTTCTGGCCTGCAAAGTTTCTGTTGAGAAGTCAGCTGACAGTTGTATGGGTACTGCCTTGTAGGTAACTGACTTTGTTTCTCTTGCTGATTTTAGGATACTCTCTTTGTCTTTTGCTCTTGGCATTTTAATTATGATGTGTCTTGGTGTGGTCCTCTTTGGATTCCTTTTGTTTGGGGTTCTATGGGCTTCCTGGACTTGGAAGTCTATTTCTTTCACCAGGTAGGGGAAGTTTTCTGTCATTATTTCTTCAAATAGGTTTTCAATATCTTGCCCTCTCTCTTCTTCTGGCACCCTTATAATTCTGATGTTGGCACGCTTGAAGCTGTCCCAGAGGATCCTTACACTATCTTCGTATTTTTGGATTGTTTTTTCATTTTGCTTTTCCGGTTGGGTGTTTTTTGCTTCTTCGTATTTTAAATCTTTGACTTGATTCTTGCAATCCTCTTGTCTGCTGTTGGGAGTCTGTATAATATTCTTTATTTCAGTCAGTGCATGCTTAATTTCTAGTTGGTCCTTTATCACAACATTGAGGGTCTCACTAGATTTCTTGAGGATCTCACTACATTTATCGGCGGTTTCTAGAAAATACTTGAAAAACCTTAAAAGTGTGGTTTTGAACTCTATATCCAGCAATTTGCTTTCCTCCATTTCTGGCATTTGTGTCCTGTTTCTTTATCTCCGCATTTTTTATGCTTCCTTGTGTTTATAAAGTGGTTTTCTGTGCTAAGTGTCCTCAGGGGCCCAGTGGTTCAGCCTCCCCAATTAGCTGAGGAGGACACTCTTGGTGCTTTCCCTTGTGGTCTTTGTGCACAGTCTTGTTGTAGTTAAGCCTTGATTGTTGTAAGTAACACTGGGAGGGATTGGCCTTCAGGCCAAATGGCCATGAGGATCAACTGTGTCTGCATTGGGAGAACTTCTGTCCTGGAGCTCTAGGGAGGTGTTAATCTAGCCTCTGCCTGAGGCTATCCAGCAAACGCCTCTGTGCAAGGCTTGGACGGGGAGGGTCCCAGGGGATCAACAGGGCAGGTGGAGCGAGCAGTTATGGCTGCTCTCAGTCCTGCCTTCAGAGGCCCCGCTTCTCAGTGTCCCAGCAATTGCTGCAAGTACCTCCAAGAGAAAGCTGCCCTAGAGTTCCAACCAATGCCAGACAGTCCCGCTTCTCCCATATGAGTCTAGGTCCCCAGAGACTCACCCGCAACTGGAGCTCAGAGCCTGAGACTCCCTTCCGATTGAAAAAGAAAACCGCGCCCTCAGCCGCCAGCACGCTCCGCATTCGCGTCTGTAGCTTAGTATTTTATTTCCGCACCGCACCTCCTCTGAGTCTCGGTATGCTTTTCTCTTTCCTTCTAGTTGTAGAATTTCCTCTCAGCCAGCCTTCCTGTGGTTCTGGGTGATGTCCGTTCCGTCTTTTAGTTGTATTTTTGAAGTGGTTGTGTGAGGCAGCAAACTCTGGTGTTTACCTATGCCGCCATCTTGGTTTCTCTTATAATACTCATTTTAAAACTATACAATCTCTATAAAACTTATCCTATAACAGTTTGGTAGATACTATTAAACATTTCTTAGTAACTGTCCAGTAACCCAAAATAGTAAATTTAGCATTATCTTTTTAAAACATCAATTGCATATTCTTCATGTTGGTATGAAAAGGTTGTTTGAAAAGGCTCAGTAAATACAGATGTGTTGAGCATTATATGTCACATTTATTAAAATTCAATACGTCACTTCCCAGATATGAAAAACATCAGGTGAAGTCAATTAATTTTCTTTGGGTAAAAATCAACTGTTGAAAATATCAAATTAAAACGTGGCTGTATCTTCTTCCTTAAAAGTTAAAAACATAATAGATGTGATTTAACTCACACCAATGGTTTGTGAAGCTGAAATACTTTCATGTAAGGTCTGCTCAATGCTGGCATTAGATTAGTGCAAGGATTGAGAGCCACAAGTCACCTATTTTCTCCAGTGAGGAAGGGAGCTGTGTGTGAATCATTCCTGCCACTAAGCCCATTGGACAGCCAGCCTGCTAGGCAGCAAGGATGCCAGCCTCAGCTTAGAGGTGGGAGAAGTGCTGCCATCTCTCTCAGAACAGTCCCAAACTCAGCCTGAGAAGGACAAGCCCTACCAGCCAAGACCCAGTCAGGCCAGTGCTGGGCTCTAAGTAAGACTGACAATTGTCTTTCCCTCTTATTTCTTCTGAAACCAAACCAACCCCCCTCCGAACCAAAATTTAATAATCACTCTTTCACTCAAGTCACTGCTGAATGAACAGCAAGTTGTATATGAGCTCATGAGGTGACTTCCCTCTTAGACACACATTATAAGAGTCTGTAATAAGCTCTATCCCTGCACAGTCCCTTCACTCCACCCCCCTCCCACAGCCCCTCCCTTCCAAACACATCTACATCCTGTTGAACCAGGTAGTTAACTTTCTGGGGACTACAGATCCATCTTGTCCCCTCGCTTGAGACACAAGCTCTGGAGAAGCAGGACCCCTCACTGCCTGGCTTAATCGACATGGGGCCCTGCTGGGGTCTGGCTGGAACTCTGTCCTCAGCTGCCTTCTGTCAGCACAGCAGCCACCACTCATCCAGGTCCAAGGAGCACATGCAACCTGTACTGGAATGACAGGGGCCCAGCTGTGCACAGGGAAGGAGCCCACACTGGGGCTCTTGGACTCTCACTGGGGCTCTTGGTCCCAGGTGGGGACTTGATGGAGCCTCTCCACTCTCCTGCTGGGCCTCAGAGCCACACACCTGGCCCAGCACCAATTCTCCCCGGCAACTGCCCTGGGCTTTTGCCTGCCCACACCCACCCACCTGCCCAGCTGCCACTGCTGCTCCCAGCCTTGCCACCTGAGAGGAATCTGGGCTTCTCAACCATCTGAATGTGAAATGGCCCAGCCTAAAACCCCTGACTGGAAGTTGCAGAGACCACAGGGGCATGTCCTAGCTCAAAGCTTCTGCCAGCTTCTTGGCTTTAGTCCCAGAGATGTCATCATCCCCTGTGGGTGATTGTGCAGCTCAGCCCAGGTTCCCCACCTGCCACACTTACGGCAACTGCACCTCCCATACTGTTCTCTGGACCATTGCCTGAGAATCCTGGCTGCTGGTCACCATGGGGCCCTGGGCTGTGCTGGTGTTCACACACGTGGACTGACTGGTGAATAAACACATATATTGATTTTAGAGTGAGAGGAAAATAGGGATAGAGAGAGACACACACACACAGTTCTTTTGTTCTGTTACTTTCATACCTTCAGCGGGTGATTCTTGTAGTTGCCCCGACCGGTGATGGAACTTGCCACCTTGGCGTATTGAGATGATTCTCTGACCCACTGAGCTATTTGGCCATGGCAAGACATTGCAGTAATTTAGGTAAAATACCCAACCATGTATGAATAGATACATAAAAAACCATCATGATGATAGAGTGGTGGAAGGCAAGATAGCATTCATGGGGTTCCATAAGTGTCGTTTATATGGATAAATTTCAGGTAAGCTATTTCTAAGGCAGGCTGTATTTTTGCATCAGTTCTATGTGCCAAAAATGAAGCACTGATAAGGGCAGGAGGATCTTGGTTTCAGCAATGCAGGAATGCATGGAAACACCAAAGGCATATGCTTTAAAATATATATACTTTAAATCAAATATTCTTATATCAAACTTTTTAAAAGTTTTAAAAATTGACAGTTCCCAATAATTCTATTTTATTATCAAAGTTCTGGAGCATATTTGTTGCTACTGTGTCAGCATGTTGCAAATAAAATATAATGATGTGCTATTGATATATCTTAACATGTCTATGTTCAGTGTCATCAATTTAGCAGTTTGCAACGGACAATGATGAGAGTATTTACACCAGGAAAATTAACAAATATTATAAACCCAGACTTCACTTAATGTATTATTCAATGCTTAAATTTAAAGAAAGGGTACTGGAGAATGTGAACAATGAAGATTAAATGTATAAGTATATGCTACAAGTTTCCTTAAATTGAACATAGGATAAAAATGAATAAAAACAAGTTTCCTTCCAGTATTCAAAATCTATGGTTCCATATGGCAAAGAAGTCACTTGAGTCATTGAGGAATGAGTGAAATTCAAACATATTCTTAGATGCTACACAGTCCTCTTTCAAGTTAAAATAATGAATTTATTTAAACAATTTGAAAGAGATTACAAGCTGACTTTTTAAACAAAGAAAGTAAAGACAGTGTAAATAATGTGTGAAAAACTGTTCACCATAAAAAATTCTTAGGTAAAGAGAATTAAAACAAAAGTGAGTTAACAATAGACTCAATTCTGGGTGCCCTTTAAAAAGATTAACCATTGCTTGTGCTGGCAGAGTTGGATAAAACTGGATTTATTTTATACTGTGGCTTTGTGGAAGGCAAAAACAATGACCATTTTGGGTCACATTTCTGCATATCTTAATGTGTTTAACATTCACCCACACAAGAACAGTTTGAGAAATAAAACATACATAAATAGAGATAACTGAACACAAATATTCCCAGAAGACTTACTTATAATACTCCAAACCTGGAAATAACCATAATCATAGACAGACCAATAGGCAAAGTCAAATTTCCCTCTGGCAATGATTTTTCTGAAGGGGATGCCCATCAGCCCTTCTGAAGGCAGCCTGGGCCTGGAGGCAAACTGTGAGGCCTCCTGAGGAGAGAGTCAAGTCCTGCCACAGTGCCCACATGCCCCAGGACCTCCTTTCTAATTTCAGTTGTCCAAATCAGCCCCAGTGACCTCCCTTCATCTCCCAAATGGGGGAGGGGGGCATGGTCCCAGCAGGCCTTCCAACTGGTCTCTGCCACCCCTTCCCGGATTGTCTCAGGGAGGCCCCCACTCAACACCACTGGCTTCACCTTGTGCCTGAGCTCCTATCGCCTGTCACAGCTGTCCTGTTCACTATCTGTGGGCTGTCCTCCACTAGGACTCCAGCTCCTAAGGGAAGGGAACTCTGTATCTCTGGAGTCTGGGACAGTTGGGTCAACAGTGTCCATGCCCCCGGTCCTTACAGGTCTCAGATGTACCCGCCCTTGGGTGCTGCCTCTACATCCAGTCTGATTTCAATTCTCATTCATAGAGCCTTCCCTCAGCCCACCTTCTCAAGGACCCTGCCCCCCAGCCCTGTCCCAGACCCCAACCTTTCTGCTCCTTCACTCACACACCCCAGCAGCACACTATGCCCAGCGTTCGGGGTCCATCAACTCACTTCAGGAGCGTCCCTTCAGTGGGAACATCCCAGGCTCAGCAGGAAAGGGTGTAGAGGGTGGGCTGTGCAGGCAATAGAGCAGTCTCAGTGCAGCAGGGTGGATGCTTACCCATGAAGGAAAGATCAGGGACACTTTCTCTCTCTGAATTGATAAATCTCTGGAACCTCCTCAGTGGCTAAACTTCAAGACACTGGTAACCCAGGACCACCTGGCTCAGCAGCCTGCTCCCCCTCCTGCTGGGCAGGTAGGGAATCAGCCTCTGCAGAGACAGCTCCTCTCCCTCCCTGGGCAGGGCAATGGCTGGAGCACCTCATTACAGTGGACTAGTTAGCCCTTCCTGGGTCACAAGTTTTCTTGAAGAACATGCTGATCTCAGGTCATGACTACCCTGGTAACTTATGTTACGTTTCCCACTAACCATGGCCCCAAGGAACAGAGAGGACACCAGACTGAACTGGGACTAGAGGAGGCCTCAGTGCCACTCATATGGCCCAGCTGGAAACTGTCCAGGGCTTTTTCCTGCCCACACACACCTTCCCAGCTGGCATGGCTGCTCCCAGCCTTGACACCTGAGAGGAATATGAGCTCTTCTACTACCTGAATTCTGAAACAGCCCAGTCTCAACCCCAACCCCTGGCTGAAGGTGCAGAGACCACAAGAGGCATGTCAAGACTCAGATCTCCTTAGGTTTTAGTCTCAGGGAGCACAGATGTCATCATCCCCTGGGGGTGATTGTGAAGCTCAGGTTCCCACCGTCCACCCTGACAGCAAGGGCACCTCCCACACTGTTCTCTGGATCACTGCATGCATGACCCTCACGAGGACCCTGGCAGCAGGTCACCATGGAGTCCCAGACCTGTGCTGTAGTTCACATGTGTGTGGACTGACTGGGTGAATAAAACATGTATATTGATTTGAGAGAGAGAAATAGGGAGACAGAGAAATTTACTAATTTTTTTGTTCCGTAATTTCCTACAGTAGATTAGATTTGGCCTTCCTGGGTCAAAAATTTTCTTTCATGTGCCCTGACTGGAGATGGAACCTGTAATCTTGGTGTTATTGAGATGATGCTCTGACCAACTGAACTATCGGCACAGCCCGACATATTGGGGATTTTACGTTAAGTAACCCACTAATGTATGTATGGATAAATAGAAACAAGAACAACCATCATGGTAGATAATGTTGGAAGACTAGAATAGGGTTTATGGGCTTTCATAAGTGTTCTCCTCATATGGATATATTTCAAATAAGTTATTTCAAAGGCAGAATGTGTCCATGCATCAGCTATTTTATTTGCCAAGAAAGAAGCACTGAGGAGGGCAGGAGGAACTTGGTTTCAGGAATGCAGGCATGAATGGAAACATCAAAAGGGCATGTTTAAAAAGTGTACATGTTGCCGAAACCGGTTTGGCTCAGTGGATAGAGCGTCGGCCTGCGGACTGAAAGGTCCCAGGTTCGATTCCGGTCAAGGGCATGTACCTGGGTTGCGGGCACATCCCCAATAGGAGATGTGCAGGAGGCAGCTGATCGATGTTTCTCTCTCATCGATGTTTCTAGCTCTCTATCTCTCTCCCTTCCTCTCTGTAGAAAAATCAATAAAATATATTTAAAAAAAGTGTACATGTTAGCCATTCCTGGATTGGCTCAGTGGATAGAGTGTCGGCCCTAGGACTAAAGGGTTGTGGGTTGATTCCGGTCAAGTGTATGTACCTCCATTACAGAGTTCCTCACAGGTACTGGTTAGGGTGCGTACAGGAGGCAACCAGGTGATGTGTCAACCTGAGATGGTTTAAACGTCTATCTCATAGTGAGGAAATCCAGGTTCAGAGACTCAATGTAGATTGCCTGATTGTAGAGTAAATAAAAGACAGGACTAGAAGTAAAAACCATGTGTCTATAACAACAGACTTTAAAGTTAGGCTGACATTAACATCAATGCCTCCTAGAGAGTAGAGTTGGTACTTCATAACCATTAGGATTGGCTAGATGTAACAGTCCCAACACTTTAGTAGCTTAGCATAAAGAAGGTATCTTTCTTGTTCATACCATATGTATACCCTGGTTCTCCAGGGACCGGGATAAAGGAGGATCCACCATGTAGGTACCTGTTGACATTATCAGAGATGGACCCAGAGGGTGGCAAGTCTCAGTGTTTCCAGAGTCTTGTGTTAGTGGTGACAGGCTTCACTCCCAACACATTTCATTGGTCAAAGCACATCACAGAGCTGCAGCCAACCCTCTGCAGAACCACGTATACTTGATGGGCGTCATTAAGGTGAACATATGGTGCCAACCTCTTTTGGGTTGTGCAAGGGCAAATGAGAATAGTGGGGACTGGTAGGAAATGACAGTAGTAAGGAGTAGGGATAGTTCGCTTTCTCCTCATTGAGATGGATTTTCTCCCCAAGCTACCCCAAAACCATCACTTTCAAGATTCAAAGGGGTGAACTTCCAAAAAAGGAGTTTGGTAAGATGTCATGGGCAGTAAACTCAACACCAATTCTGAGTGTGACTTTGGGTAAATCCCTGGCTGCCTGGATTTTAGCACTATGGTCATGGTGAAGACCCACATGTTAAGAGTGTTTACTGGGAAGGGTACAGGACTGTGAGCATCCCAATACCCCTGTTTTTCTTTTTTTTTCAATTAACATCAGTCAGTACCTGCTTCCAAGTTTCCTTATCTTTTGCATTGCCCTGGTGAGAGCTCCCAGTGAGGATGATGGTGAAAAAAAGCTGACGTTAACATCAATGGTGATCCTGTGCTTTCCATTTGTTCTGTGTATGAACGTGGGCTACACGGTCCCTGGATGGTTCTACACACTGGTTCTAATTCTCCCTCCTGGCCTCAGTGTTGGATGGGCCATGCACACCCAGTTAATGACCAGAGCCCAGAATTCCAGGAGTGACACTTCACAGAGCCCCAGGCAGCTTCCTGTATTAGTTGTCAGCCTAGCTTTGACATAGCAAGGGACACCCCTCTCCTGGGAAGTCCAGTTCCTCAATACCAGTGGGGACTTAGGAGCCCAGAAGTCTTCCCTCTCAGCTTCCCCCCACATGAACTCATCCTCATATTCCTTCGCAAGGATCCTGGATCCTCCAACTCCTTCACAAAGACTATTGTCCTTCCCAAATGACCCCAATCCACACTCTATATCTCCTGTCTGCAATCAGAGTCTTCTTCAATCCCCCCCCCTTCCCAAAGCCTGGAATTCTCTGAACTGACCCCATGCTTAATCCATCCTTGAGACTTGAGATGAGACCTCCATAGGGTCACCAGATGCCTGGAAGAGAAGAAGGGGCTCACCTGGGGGTGGAGAAGAGTAATGTATTGATGTAGAGGAAGGTGCCTCTACAATGCCTCACTGAAGATTGCCTATGCACTTGCCCATTGTGGGGGTGCACAGACTCAGAGAGAAACATACAGATAACCCAAGCACAGAAACACACAGGTACAGAACACTCCCAGCCTGTGCTGGGCACTCAGGTGCTGGGCTTATGTACAGGTTTACACAGACCCACACTGTAGACATGGGGAACACACACACACACACACACACACACACACACACAAATAATTGCGGCCACCCAGACAGTGCCACAGGATACATAGACAATGGACACACCCCCATATCTTGCCAGGAAATCCTATCACCAATCCTGTCCCAACACCCAAACTCCCTGCCCCCTCAACCTCACATCCCACAGTGCATTGTCTCTCAGAGCCCAGGCTCCATCACCTCACTTCGGGTGCAAGGGTCTGCTTTGCACAGGCCAAACTTGTGGAGGGTGGAGACCACCTGTAATGCATCCCCCCAATGTGGTATCATGTTCAGACCAAGCCTCTCCTGGAAATGCTTAGATTGCAAAATGGTCTCACCATTGAAAAAACACAGCACCATTTCCTGGAGAATCCATGCTACACCCAGGACTGGTCGGGCAGTAGAATTTTTAATAAAATTGAAGTGGAAAATTACCTAGAAATGCAAAAGCAGAGAGATTCTAACAATGCCTGTGGAGCTCAGGGGAGTGTGTGGGCTGCTCAGAGGTAGGTGAGCTGATTTGAGGGCCTCGAGTATCAGGAACTGCTCTGGAACACCTGGGAGGGATCTTGGCTCTTCCACTACCTGAATCCAAAATAGCCCCCGTCTCAACCCCTGGCTGGATGGTGCTGAGACCACAAGGCCCATGTCCAGGCCCAGAGCTTTCCCCAGCCCCCTAGGGTTTAGTCTCAGGGAGCACAGATGTCATAATTACGTGTGGTTGTCTGTGCAGCTCAGCCCCAGATCCCCACCCTCCACACTGACAGCAGCGGCCCCTCCCCTCCTGTCCTCTCCCTCACTGTGTGCTCTGCCTTAATGAGAACCCTTATGGCTGGTTCACCACAGGGTTCCTGGTCTGTGATGGTGTTCACATTAGTTGACTCATTTGGCGGGGGGAAAACCCACAAATATATTGATTAGAGAGAGATAGAATAGGGAGAGACATCCATTTGTTGTCCCACTAATTTTATATTCATTGTTTGATTCTTGCATCGTCCATGAGGATGGAATCTGCAACCTTGGCATTGTTGAGTCACCTGAACTATCTGGCCATGGAAAAACTTACCAGGGGTTTTAAGTAAAATAACTAATGTATCTACGAATAAGTAGATACTATAACTGCTGTGATGAGAGATAGTGACTAAAATTCAGTATGTTTTGTGTTTTCTTTATATGGATATATTTGAAATAAGCTGTTACAAAGGTAGATTATGTCCTTGCATCAGTAATTTCATGTGCCAATTAGGAAACACTGAAAAGGGGAGGAGGATTTGGTTTCAGGGATGCAGACATGTATGGAAACATAAAAGTGCATGTTAAGAAATGTGTTTTATCTGGCTGGTGTTCCTCAGTCCTTCAGGATCAAGCTATGAACCAGGAGGTTACAGTTGGATTACTGTCAGGGCAAATATCCAGGTTGCAGGCATGATACCCAGTGTAGGTCTTCAGGAGGCAGCTGATCAATGATTCTCTCACATCACTGATGATTCTCAATCTCTTTCCTTTCCTCTAATAAAAACGTATTTTAAGTATATATTTATTTAGTTTAAATTTGTTTTAAGTCAATTATACTTATATCAAACTTTTAAAAATGTTTAAAACTTGTCACTTTCCAATAACTCATGAATGTTCTTGAGTATAATCATTGCTACTGTATCAGTATGCTGAAAATAAACTATAATGAGGTATACTGAAATATCTTATGTCCATGCTCAATGGCATCATTCTGGCAGTTTGACGTGCCAAACTATGGTGTTGATGAGAGTATTTATACCAGCAAATTTGTAAAATACTACAACCTAGACTTTACTTAATGTATTGTTAAATGCTTAGACTTAAAGGCCACCAGTAGAGAATGTGAACAATGTAGATTAAACTTATAAGTGTAAGGCACAAGTGGGATATAAATCACATGTAAAGTAAAAATTGAGAAAAAAATATTTTGTATATAGAATTCCAAACCAAGAATTCCACACGGCAAAGAAGTCAGTGGAGTCACTGAGGAATGAGTGAAACTCAAACATATGTCTTAGAGGCTGCACTGACCTCCTATTGGTTAGATTCATAAATTAACTTTAAAAATAAACAAAAATCCTGAGCAGACATTTAAACAAAGGAGATGAAGACAGTGTAAAGAAATGCATGAAGAAATGATCACCATCAAACATTTTTACAAATATGGAATTAAAACAAAAGCAAGTTAACAGTATACTCATTGATGGGGCTAATATTTAAAAAGATTAACCTTCACATGTGCTGGCAGGGTTGCAGAAAAATGGAATTTTCATTACTGTGGGTGGGTGGGAAGGCCAAGTGATTGACCATTTTAGATCACAGTTCTCCATATGGTAAAATGTAACACATTCACTGACACTGGAACAGTTTGATCCCTAAGACATACACCTGTAGAAAGAACGAAATACACCATTCCCAGCGTTTTATTTTTATTTATTTTTTTAATTTTTGTTTTTAGTATATTTTATTGATTTTTCAAAGAGAGGAAAGTAGAGGGATAGAGTTAGAAACATCGATGAGAAACCTTGACCAGCTGCCTCCTGCACAGGCTGACGCTCTACCCACTGAGCCAAACCGGTTAAGGCCCAGGTGTTTTATTTATAAAACCCCAAACGCACAAATAACTGAAACCATAGACAGCTCAGTAGTTAAAGTGGTTATCCACAGAATACATTATTTCCTAGAAATAAAAAATTAATTATTTACATAAACAATAGTGTCGAATCTCAAAATATCTGTGTAGCATGAAGGAAGCCAGTGTTTGTTAAAGAGACTGCACCTTATAGTGCCAATACAATTATGAAAAATATAAACTACTCTACTGTACAGGAAGGTAAATCAATGCCTGCATGGAGGGCTGGGAGGCAGAAAGCTGACAAAAGGACTGGAGGTAAATACAGGGTGTGGCAAAAGTAGGTTTAGAGTTGTTGGTATGGAAATAATACAATGATTAATAAATAACAACACAAATATAAACTCTGCATGGCCTTTTGTGCCTCATGTTGTTGGCTGTGATCATGGTCACTGAAAGCCAGTGGTTTGCTTCCAGGTCAGGGCACATGCCTTCCTGAATCCCCAATAATTGGTCACACGGGAGGCAGATGATTGCTGTTCCCTCCCTCTCCCTTCCCTTCAAAATTTAATAGAAAATACATTTTAAAATACATAAAATAGTTACTTGAAAAAGAGAATTAACCGTGTGTTTGGCATACTCACAAGAGTAAGCCTACTTTTTCCCCAACATGGATGTGGGTAACAGAGAACCCTGTTTTACCTGTGATGGTTTCTCAGCTTTATCTGCATGTTCAACCTCACCAAATACTACACATTAGAAAACTGCATTCCCTTGCTCATCAGTTACACATATACCTAAGTAAAGTCTTGAAAGGTGGTTTCATGTAAATTCTAGATATCCCTGTGTTAGAAAATTAAGACAGCAACCCTATATACACAGGACCATCCCTCTCCTCACTTCTTGGGAGGACCAGCCTAGCCTCAGTGACAGCAAATATCGGCAAGCAGTGAAGACTATTGCCATCAGCCCAGCCAGTGGTCGAGCATCGACTTATGAACCAAGAAGTCAAGGTTCAATTCCTGGTCAAGTCACATGCCCAGGTTGTCGGCTTGATCCCCAGAGCAGGGCGTGCAGGAGGCAAGTGATCAATGATTATCTCTCATCATTGATATTTTGCTCGCTCTCTCTTTCTCTCCAAAATCATAAAAGTATATATTAAAAAAAAAACTATTCCCATGAAATTCAACAGGAATGCTGACTGCTTACAAAAGACACATCCTGGGACAGATTGCAGGATTATTCTTCCTCTAGCTTTGACTTCTTGCCTGTTGAGCAAGTACCTTATGTAAACACTCTACAAGGGCCAGGGAATACACAATAGCATTAGGTTATTTTATGTGCCAATGATGTCAGCTACAAGAAACAGTTCTGGAGGTCCTGAGACTGTCTGAACATAAAGGTCACACAAACCACAGACCCTAGACATTGGTGGCTTTATGTGCAGAAGAGGCACCTATCATTTAATTTACTGCAGGCTTTCCCACTCACTATTGAAACAGTTTCTGTCCTAATTGTGGTTCCACCTCAGAGTCTTACAACAAATGACACCAGCCTATAAAATTCCATACGTCCTAGCACATGGCTCCTTTGAAGTACATGGAGAGCAGGCTGTCTAAACATTGCTGAGGCTTATGTAATACATACTGTGAACAGAGAACATGATTCATATTGGTCACAGAAGCAGAGCGACCTTCAGAGTGACCTTAGCCCTCACCAATAATCGAGGCACTAGGCTGCAGATTAAATGCACAGTCATGTGTTCTTTATTTCGAGGCAATGGGCTGCAGTAAATAATAACCCAATATTGGACAAAAAGTGATTTCTTGCCATTATGCTCTCCCTTCCAAACCACGTAAATTTTGGGATAAACACAACATCTATTCATCTCTGCATGCTGACAGATCACATTTGTGTTTGCAAATCATCTGTGGCCATGAATAAAATAAAAAATAAAGGTACAAATGTAACAACAACTTTTAAAAAAGATCATAAACCAGAGCACAGGAGAGCAAGGGGTTTGCGGGTTGGTGACTAAGAATCCCCCCAAATTTATCAAAGCATAATGTGAGTACCACTATGATCCTGAAAGAGGTAGCACTTCTTAGCTGAGAACAGGTGCTCTGGATGAATCCTGGTCAGGTCCATTTTCTAGTCATAGAGAAATAAATGAAGACACTGCCAAGAGCTTGGAGGAATCATAATTACTTCAAGCAGAAGTGAGAACACAGAATACAATCCCCTGAGCAGCCAGGGATGATGACCGATGTACACTTCTCAAGTGAGCCAGGTGTTAGAGGTGAAATCTCTTGAGCGACAAACAGATGGTGACATCATTTGGGTTGTAGGTCTGGGCACGTGAGCAAGTACAATGCAGCTCCTTCAAGTCTCACTTGTACCTCAAATTTATGAGGAATATAGCAGGGTGTATGTTCCCATAAAAGGGATTTACATTCATATAAAGGTTCCCATAGAGCCCCTTAAGGGTTCTTATAATAAGTGAGAAAAATAAAACATTCCCTGCACATTTATGGCTTTTCTCCAGAGTGAACTCTGTGGTGTTTAATGAGGGAATCCCTTTCACTGAAATGCTTCCCACATTCACTACACTCATATGGCTTTTCTCCAGTGTGAACTCTGTGGTGTTTACTGAGGGAATCCCTTTCACTGAAATGCTTCCCACATTCACTACACATATATGTCTTTTCTCCAGTGTGAACTCTATGGTGTATAGTGAGGGCAGCCCTTTCACTGAAATGCTTCCCACATTCACTACACTTATATGGCTTTTCTCCAGTGTGAACTCTGTGGTGTATAGTGAGGTCAGAACTTCGACTGAAATGCTTCCCACATTCACTAAACTTATATGGCTTTTCTCCAGTGTGAACTCTGTGGTGAATAGTGAGGTCAGACCTTCGACTGAAATGCTTCCCACATTCACTACACTTATATGGCTTTTCTCCAGTGTGAACTCTGTGGTGTACAGTGAGGTGACACCTTTGACTGAAGGACATCCCACATTCACTACACTCATATGGCTTCTCTCCAGTGTGAACTCTGTGGTGTATAGTGAGGTAAGACCTTTGACTAAAATGCTTCCCACATTCACTACACTCATATGGCTTCTCGACAGTGTGAACTCTGTGGTGTATAGTGAGGTAAGACCTCAACTAAAATGCTTCCCACATTCACTACACTCATATGGCTTTTCCCCAGTGTGAACTCTTTGGTGTCTAGTGAGCTGAGATCTTTCACTGAAGGACTTCCCACATTCACTACACTTATATGGCTTTTCTCCAGTGTGAACTCTTTTGTGTTTAATGAGAGCAGTGCTTTCACTGAAGACCTTCCCACAATCAGTACACTCGTAGGGCTTTTCTCTAGTGTGAACTCTCCTGTGTTGAAGGTGGTTGAAGATTCGTCTACACACTTTCCCACATTTATTATACTCATCAGTCATATCTCCAGAGCAGATACCTTTCTGATAAGTAACTTTCTGTTTCTGGCTGACAGCTGTTTCACATTCAACCCACTGGTGATGTCTTTTTCCACTGAGAAATTCCTGTGAAATCTCATTGTTACTGTGTGTCTCCTCAGTGTTAAGAGTGGCCTGGTGCTGGAGAAACCCGGAGATGGCTGGGGAGTCTTCACCAACCTCCATATTGGCTTCAGGCACCCCAGATAAGTAGAAGCAGCAACTCGTCACAAGCGAGGCACTCTCCATATCTTCTTTCCAGGTCTTCTCTCCACTGGCATCCTTCTGTTGCTGGTGAGGGTTTGCACTGAAACACAAGTCTCTCACACACACATCACTTAAGAACACATTCTTCTCAAAGTAAACCACTTGTAAATCAGTCAGGTACAAAATATCTTTTAACACTGAGAAGCACGGCTTACACAGATGGGTCCTCTGGGTGGCTATAGCTGTCTTGGAAGCCCTGACCTGAGACTCTCCTACAGATACACTGTGTTCAGAATAGGCCTCCACATCATCCATTTTATGCCAATGACCTAAAAACAGAGAAATGATGAGAAAATGAATGTTGACTGTGTGACGAGGGAAGTCCCATTATAAAACTGTAGTGCAATACTACATTGGTTTCATGCAATTGGCTGAAAATAAAAGACCTATACGATGGCTTAATAAGAGGCCCCTGTGAAGTTCTTGACCACTGAAGATCACAAAACAGCGGAGATTTCAACAGAAATAGATCAAAAACATGGCGAGCACCACATGAAAGATAAGTGGAATGTCCAGCTCATTCTGCTGCTAACAGCAGATCTTCTCTGATGGTGACATGGGCAAGCTGTGCAGAAGGTTGGTTATATCACTTTCCAAGTAAAATTCAATACATAAGCAGCTGGTGTTTGAGGGGTGTTTCAGCATGTATGTGATCCTCATAACACTTGCATAGGTCCATGTTGTAGAATACTGCAGAAAGAGATGTGCAGAGGAATAGGTGATGTAAAAATGACACAAAGGAGAAGATAGCCAAACTAAGAAGTCATTGATGAAATGACAAGTCACCAAAGTGTCAAGTGTGGAAAAGGAAAGGTATCAATGAGGTGTGGCCACTGGAACCTGCACCAAACACTGTTGGACAGGAGCAGGTTCCTGGTACAATCTGAACACCATCCTTATGTCATTCCTCCCCCCAGTTGCCACTCAGCCAGGCCAGCCTTCCTCTAGGACCGTCCTGTACGTTCACTCTGGAAAAACCGAGGTTCTCCCTGCTCCTCCTCCTCTAGAAATACGTACAAACTAAGTATTCCAAGTATCAATGAAAGACAACAGAGGTGAGCAGCCATCACTTCCCAATAGCATTCGGTTTGCAATAATATTCACAGAAGGTAATATTACAAACAACAATGGAAGGAGGGTCTTAAAAGAACAGTCTCTGGTGCATGTATGTAAAGACGATACCTGGCCCAGGCATTCATCAAGGTCCTTATCTACAGGAAAGGTGCAGAAGTGGAAGTCATAGATGTGGATATAGTCACCCTCCCGGGAGTGGAATAGCAGGAGGGACCTATTAAGCTGTCTGTAAGACTGCTGACACCCACACACTTCTTGCAGTTTATGAGGCAACCTGTTTAGCCAGGTTTATGGAATCTATTGCTCAGGGCTCTCTGCAGAGGTCAGCACTGGAAGCCACAGCCCATTAGACAAGACAGTGGGGAAAATTAGCAGAGCCCACGGTCTAGCTTTGAGAGAGAGAGAGAGAGAGAGAGAGAGAGAGAGCGCTAAGTCTGGAGAATAAATAAAGAGTGGGCATCACCTCAGGACACTAGGAGGGATGTGAAGGTCTTACCTATGAATGATACAAGTGCAAACACTTCCAGCATCACATCACAGTACAGATGTCTCTGAGCCTCATCAAGGAGCCCCCACTCCTCCTGAGAGAAGGCAATGGCCACGTCCTCAAAATTCATATCCTGTCATAATGGAGACAGTACATCCCATGATAAGATTCTCTCTTGAGATTCCAAGTTTGCCATACTCCCCACCCTGCACATCCATATGCTTCCCTACTCCCCACATCAGAGAAGATAGCAGCCCTTCATCCCATTAAAGTCAATCTCTCTTTATACTGATGCTGTGTCTTCTCACAACAATAACGGCAGATGAACAGATACAAGATACCTGTCTTCTGACCCTCAAATGTGAATCACACTGCCCCCTTTTAATAACAGTGGGTGTTAGGAACACAGGGGAGGAAGAGATGCTGCACATAATGGGAATGTGATGGATCTGACACTGGTGCTGTCAGGCAATACCCATGTTGTTCTCCAAATTGTGCCTCCAAGACACCAAACAACATGGTAATGCCCATTACACTTCTGACTCCAATCCCAGTTTGTTGAGGCCATCACTTTGCATTACCTGCTGCCCATAGTTCTTTGATCCGCACTTGTCTCACAGCTTCATTCTCAAAGGCACAACTTCACTGGTAACACAAATAAGCCATGACAAGGACAGGGTGTTTTCTAATCAGCTTCTTTCTTAAAACTCTAGTTCACCACCTCTGTAATACATTTCTCTCTCACCCTTCTCTCTTCTCCTTTCCCCATCCTGGTGGGAATTTTCAAGTGCAAGTGAGACTGATGTCTTCTATCTCTTTCTTATTGTTCATTGGGTCACCCCTCAATAAGAAATGGCAGGTGGGCACATATATGGCACCTAAGCTCTGGACCTGGCATGTAACACCACAGCAACCCATATTGTTAGGAATTATCCTAAAATTCCCCATATCGTATCATAAAGACACCATCAGAAATGGACTCCCCCCAAAAAAGATGGCGACCAGCAAGAAGGTAGGGAGGGTTTGTGAGAGAGTGAGGGAGCGATAGAGGAGTGTGTGGGCGTGTGTGGTGTGTGTGACTGAGAGCTAGGGACAGCTAGATCCTACAGGACTTTCAAGGGGCTGCCTAAATGGGCAGTCTTAGATCTCAAAACCTGCTGCCACCACAAATACTCTCGGGAGAACACCCCCGGCACAGAGACTGCATCATCTTGAAGAACAGAACTGCTTGAGACTAGGATCCTAGCCTCACTATTAACCAATCTGGTCTCAGTTGCAAACCAGGAGCCTACAGCCACTCAGGTAAAAGATCTGTGACCACAGATGCAGACTCACGGACACCAAGACCCCAGGCACTGAGGTCGAAAATTCCTGTGAGTTCCAGAGCCAATCCCCCTCCTGGCCACCCCCACGGCAGTGGCATAGGAACTGCCATACGCTCTCTGCTCAAACAGACCTCTTGCCCACACACAGCAGCGGCAGCTCTACCTGAATTTGGGCCTGGGTATGTGGACGTGGGAAGTTAGTTTCCCGTGACCAGAATCCACGCCCAAACAGGGAGGCTGTGCTGAATTTGAGCCTAGGGGCGCAGATTCGGGAAATTTGTTTTCTGCAACCACACCGTGCGCCCCAGCAGGTAGGCTGTGCTGAATTTGAGCCTTGGTGCGTGACCTTGGGGAGTTTGTTTTCCGTAACCAGATCCCACACCCATGTAGGGAGACAGCGCTGAATCTGAGCCTCGGGGCATGAACTCAGGGACCTTGTTTCCCACAAGGAGACCCTGCACCCAACCAGGGAGGCAGAGCTGAATCTGAGCCTGGGGGCGCAAACTCTGGGAGTTTGTTTCCGGTGATCAGACCCTGTGCCCACACAGGGAGGCAGTGCTGAATATGAGTCTGGGTGACGGACACGGGGAGTTTGTTTCCTGCAGTGCACACTCACATGACCAAACCCCAGGCCCACACTGGGTGGCAGTGCCACCTGACTTTGATTCAGGGCAAGCACACACGGAAGGCTTCTTTCCGCAGGGCAGGAGTGCACCTTCTGCTGAAACAGGGAGACTGCCCAACTCGGTACCCCAAGCAGACCGGGGACCCTGATTTTCCATGCAAGAGGCAGCACCGGTGACTTGAATCTGTTTCTCATTGCACGCACCTGGGATCCCTGATACCCAGTGCATTCACACTAAGAGCCAGTAACTCCAATTCATGGCACATGCCCACACAGGGACCCTGATTTTCGGCGGGAGACCATACCAAGCAATAGAGACTCTGATACTCGATTATCGGTGCGGACACAGGAGGTCTCTGACTCCTGACATGCACTAGGGGACTTTGATTTTTGGCACATGCCAGCGGGATCTGTTTTAGCATGGCACAGGCAGGGTCCCTAATTCTAGGTGCGCACATGAGGCCACATTAAGTGCCTGTGAATGTGATCCTGAGTGAGCGTGGCTCCCCAACCCAAGGTGGCCACACATCTTGGTGTCAGAGCTCTTCAGTGACACTTGCGGGGTGTGAAGCTCCCACTACACATGGCCCGTTACTTGACATTTGAACCTTCTGGTGATAGAATGGAGAGACAATGAAACAATCCCCAGAGGAAAGAAAAAGATTGCCAAGAAAGGAAATAAGTGAAACAGAAGCATGCAACATGACAAAAAAAAAAAGAAAAAAAGAATTCAGAGTAATGGTCATAGAGTTCATTCACCTGATGGATGAGAAAATCAATAACCTATGCAAAAATCAGGAAGAAATGAAAAGTGATATAGCTACAATCAAAAACACCATGGAAGCTTGCAACAGTAGACTAGAAGAAGCAGAGGACCGAATTACTGAGTTACAAAAAAGTACAGAAACAAGCCCAATCTGAACAGCAACTGGAGAAAAAATTAAAAAGCAGGAGGACAGCCTAAGGGAGCTTTGGGACAACACAAAACAAAGTAACATACATATAATAGGGCTGCCAGAAGGACAAGAAGAGCAGCAAGGATTAGAAAATCTATTTGAAGAAATAATGACAGAAACCTTCCCTGATATGGCGAAGAAAAAAGTTACACAAGTACAGCGAGTCTCAAGCAAGATGAATCCCAAAAGACCCACACCAAGACACATCATAATCACAATGGCAAATGTTAGTGACAAAGAGAGACTCTTAAAGGCTGTAAGGGAGAGACAGAGAGTTACCTACAAAGGATCCCCCATCAGTTATCAAAAGATTTCTCAACAGAAACACATCAAGCTAGAAGGGAATGGAAGGAGGTATACAAAGTGATGGAAAGCAAAGGACTGAATCCAAGAATACTCTATCCAGCAAGACTATCAATCAAAATTAAAGGGGAAATCAGGAGCTTCACAGACAAAAAAAGGCTAAGGGACTTTATCACTACCAAGCCAGCAATGCAACAACTGCTAAAGGGAATGCTGCAAAAAGAAGAAATAAAAAGGTAAGCAGGAACACAGGCACACAAAAATAAAAATGGCTACAAACAAGTACCTTTCCATAATAACTTTAAATGCAAACGGACTAAATGCTTCAATCAAAATACATCGAGTGGCTGAATGGATAAAAAAACATGACCATATATATGTTGTCTACAAGAGATCCAGCTGAAACCAGTTTGGCTCAGTGGATAGAGAGTCGGCCTGCGGACTGAAAGGTCCCGGGTTCGGATCCGGTCAGGGGCGTGTGCCTTGGTTGCGGGCGAGTCCCTAGTGGGGGGTGTGCAGGAGGCAGCTGATCAATGTTTCTCTCTCATCGATGTTTCTGACTCTCTATCCCTCTCCTTTCCTCTCTGTAAAAAAATCAATAAAATATATTTTTAAAAAAAAGAAAAAAGAGATCCACCTCAGAACAAGGGACTCACATAGTCTGAAAGTGAAGGATTGGAAAAATATCTTTCAGGCAAATGGAAATGAAAAAAAAAAATCTGGGGTAGCAATACTTATATCTGACAAAATAGACCTCAAAGTGAAGGCCATAACAAGAGATAAGAAGGCCACTTCATAATACTAAACGGATTGATACAACAAGAGGATATAACCCTGATAAACATATATGCACCCAACGCAAGAGCACCTAAATATATTTTTAAAAAAAACCAAAATCCTGGAAGTTATCAAGGGAGAGATAGACAACAATACAATCATAGTAGGGGACTTTAATACACCACTGACATCACTGGATAAATCCTCTAGACCAGTGGTTCTCAACCTTCTGGCCCTTTAAATACAGTTCCTCACGTTGTGACCCAACCTTAAAATTATTTTCATTGCTACTTCATAACTGTAATGTTGCTAATGTTATGAATCATAATGTAAATATCTGATATGCAGGATGGTCTTAGGCAAACCCTGTGAAAGGGTCATTTGACGAGAAAAGGAGTCACGACCCACAGGTTGAGAACCATAGCTCTAGACAAGAAATTCAGCAAAGAAATAGCAATCCTAAATGACTCACTAGATCAGATGGACTTAATTGACATCTTCAGAACATTTCACCCCAAAGCCATGGAATATACATTTTTCTCAAGTGCACATGGGACATTTTCAAAAATAGACCACATATTGGGTCACAAGGAAAGTCTCTCCAAATTCAAGAAGATTGAAATCATACCACGCATCTTCTCAGACCACGATGGCATAATATTAGAAATAAATACAATAAAAACAATCCAAAAAACTCAAACACTTGGAACCTGAAAAGCATGCTATTAAACAATGATTGGGTTACAAATGAGATCAAAGAAGAAATTAAAAACATCCTGCAAAATAATGACAATAAAAACACAACCATCCAAAATCTATGGGACACTATGAAAGCAGTCCTGAGAGGGAAGTTTATAGCTTTACAGGCCTACCTCAAAAAACAATAAAAAATGGTGGTAAATCATCTAACTCAACATCTCAGAGAATTAGAAAGAGAGCAACAAGAAAAGCCTAGAGTGAGCATAAGGAAGGAGATAATAAAGATCAGAGCAGAAATAAATGACATAGAGACCAAAAAAAAAAAAAAATACAAAAGATCAATGAAACCAAGATCTGGTTCTTTGAAAGGATAAACAAGATCGATGAACCTCTAGCCAGGCTCACCAAGAAGCAAAGAGAGAGGATCCAAATAAACAAAATCAGAAATGAAAGAGGTGAAATAACCAAAGACTCCACAGAAATACAAAGGATTGTTAAAAATACTATGAACAACTCTATTCCAACAAACTAGACAACCTGGAGGAAATGGACATATTCCTAGAAAAATACAACCTTCCAAAACTCAATCAGGAAGATTCTAAAAATCTCAATAGGATGATAACTATGGAAGAAATTGAAGCAGTCATCAAAAAGCTCCCAGCAAACAAAAGCCCGGGGCCAGACGGCTTCACAGGGGAGTTTTACCAAACATTCAAGGAAGAACTAAAACCTATCCTCCGCAGACTATTCCAAAAAATTCAGGAGGAAGGAACACTTCCAAGCTCGTTCTATGAAGCCAGCATCACCCTAATACCAAAACCCGATAAAGACAACACAATGAAAGAGCAGTATAGGCCAATATCCTTCATGAACATTGATTCCAAAATACTCAACAAAATTCTAGCAAGTCAGATCCAGCAGTACATCAGAAAGATTATACACCATGATCAAGTAGGATTTATCCCAGGGATGCAAGGATGGTGCAATATCTGCAAATCAATAAACGTGATACATCACATAAACAAATTGAGAGATAAAAATCACAGTCATATCAACTGAAGCAGAAAAAGCATTTCATAAAATCCAAAACCCTTTCTTGATAAAAACTCGCAGCAAGGTGGGAATAGAAGGATCATACCTCAACATAATAAAAGCCATATAGCACAAACCCACAGCCAACATCATACTCAATGGACAAAAACTAAAACCATTTCCCCTAAGAACAGAAACAAGACGGGGATGCCCACTCTCACCATTCCTGTTGGACCTACTACTGGAAGTATTAGCCATTGCAATCAGACAAGAAGAAGAAATAAAAGGCATTCAAATTGGAAAAGAAGTAAAACTGTCCTTTTTTCCAGATGACATGATACTGTACAAAGAAAACCCTAAAGAGTCCATCAAAAAATTATTAGAGTTAATAAATAATTATTTGGCAATATAGCAGGATACAAAATTAACACCAAGAAATCTATGGCATTTCTATACACCAATAGTGAACTTACAGAGAGACTAAAAAAGCAATCCCATTTCCCATTGCACCAACAAAAATAAGATATCTAGGAACAAACTTTACCAAGGAGGTAAAAGACCTATATGCGGAAAACTACAGGACACTGAAAAAAGAGATAGAAGAAGACATGAAAAGATGGAAGAACATACCTTGATAATGGATTGGTAGAATCAACATCATCAAAATGTCCATACTACCCAAAACAATCTATAGATTCAATGCAATCCCCATTAAAATACCAATGGCATGTTTTACAGATGTAGACCGAACTTTTCAAAAATTCATCTGGAATAAAAAAAAAAGACCTCGAATAGCTGCAGCAATCCTGAGAAAGAAGAACAAAGTAGGTGGGATCTCAATACCAGATATCAAGCTGTATTACAAAGCCATTGTTCTCAAAACAGCCTGGTACTGGCTCAAGAACAGACATATAGATCAATGGAATAGAATAGAGAATCCAGAAATTGACCCAAACCACTATGCCCAATTAATATTTGACAAAGGAGGCATAAACATACAATGGAATCAAGACAGTCTCTTCAATAAGTGATGTTGGGAAAATTGGACGGATACATGCAAAAAAATGAAACTAGACCACCACCTTACACCATATACAAAAATAAACTCAAAATGGATAAAAGACTTAAACATAAGATGGGAAACCATAAAAATACTAGAGGAATCCACAGGCAGCAAAATCTAAGACATATGCCAAAGGAATTTATTCACTGAGACTGCTCCTAGGGCAGTGATGGCGAACCTATGACATGCGTGTCACAGGTGACACGCGAACTCATTTTTTTGGTTGATTTTTCTTTGTTAAATGACATTTAAATATATAAAATAAATATCAAAAATATGAAACTTTGTTTTATTATGGTTGCAAATATCAAAAATTTTCTATATGTGACACGGCACCAGAGATACGTTAGGGTTTTTCAAAATGCTGACATGCCGAGCTCAAAAGGTTCGCCATCACTGTGCTAGGGCAATGGAAACTAAAGAGAAAATAAACAAATGGGACTACATCAAAACAAAAAGCTTTTGCACAGCAAAGGAAACCATCAAAAAAACAACAAGAAAGCCCACTGCATAGGAGAACATATTTGCCAATTTTATCACCAAGAAGGCTTTAATCTCCAACATTTACAGGAAACTCATATAACTTAACAAAAGGAACATAAACAATCCAATAAAAAAATGGGCAATGGACCTAAATAGATACTTTCCAAAAGAAGACAGAAGAAAGGCCAAGAGACATATGAAAACATGCTCAAAGTTACTAATTACCAGAGAGATGCAAATCAAAACGACAATGCAGTACCATCTCACACCTGTCAGAATGGCTATCATCAACAGATCAACAAACAATAGTGTTGGCCAGGATGCGGAGAAAAAGGAAACCTCATGCACTGCTGGTGGGAATGCAGACTGCTGCAGCCAATGTGGAGAACAGTATGGAGTTTTCTCAAAAAAACTATCAATGGAACTCCCATCTGACCCAGTGATCCTACTTCTAGGAATATATCCCAAGAAGCTAGAAACACCAATCAGAAAGGATATATGCACCTCTATGTTCATAGTGGCACAATTCACCATAGCTAAGATTTGGAAACAGCCTAAGGGCCCATCAGTAGATGAATGGATTAAAAAACTGTGGTACATCTACACAATGGAATACTAAACTGCGATAAAAATGAAGGAATTCTTACCATTTGCAACAGCATGGATAGAACTGGAGAGCATTATGCTAAATGAAATAAGCCAGTCAGAGAAAGATAAATATCACATGATCTCACTCATTTATAGAATATAATGAACAACATAAACTGATGAACAAAAACAGATCCAGATACAGAAAAGCATCGATCATACTGTCAAACCTCAGAGGGTAGGTAGGGGAGGGTGGGGGTAAGGAGGAGAGATCAACCAAAGGACTTGTATGCATGCATATAAGCCTAACCAATGCAAACCGACAACAGGCGGGTGAGAGCATCAGTGTGTGGTGGTGGGGGGGGTAATGGGGAGATAAGGACACATATATTATACCTTAATCAATAAAGAACTTAAAAAAAAAGAAATGGACTCCCTTGTCATTCACTCGTCTGTCAATGTTAGTGCCTGGCCGCTTTGCTTTTAGCCCCAGGGACCACACTGATGTCATCATCCCCTGTGGGTGATTGTGCAGCTCAGCCCGGGTTCCCCACCTGCCACACTGACATAGATGGCACCTCCCATACTGTTCTCTGGGTCACTGTATGCTCTGCCCTCAAGAGAACCTTGGCTGCTTGTCATCACAGGTCCCTAGGCTGTGCTGGTATTCACATGTCTGTGGATTGACTAGGTGATTAAAACAGAGATATTGATTTTAGAGAAAGAGAGAAATAGGGATATATATATATATCCTATCTAATAATGGACAAACATGGTAATTAACCGTAACTCCGACACGCTTCCCATTGGCTAATCAGGGCGATATGCAAATTAACTGCCAACTAAGATGGCGGTTAATCGCCAACAAAGATGGCAGTTAATTTGCATAATTGCAATGATGGGAGGCGAAAAAGGAAGAATGGAAGACAGTGATCAGAAACCCAGGCACAGGCAAGAGCCAGGGAGCAGGGCAAAGGTCGGCCCTGGAGGCCACCTTTGCCCTGCCACCAGCGGGTGATCGGAGAAGCCTGGGGGGTGGGGCAGGGAAGCGGACACAGAGAGCGACCCTGACCGCAGAAGCTGGGTGCAGGGGGTCAGGGAAGCGGTCCCTGCTCCGCACCTGGCTTCTGCGATCGGTGACCACAGAGGCCGGGTGCAGAGGCGATCACAGAAGCCAGGTGCGTGGGCAGGGAGCAGCCTCTGCCTCCTTCCGAGGCCGCGGCTTCCCTGCCCCGCACCTGGCTTCTGCGATAAGTGACCACAGAAGTCGGGTACGGGTCAGGGAAGCGGCCGCCGCCAACGTCCCCGGCAACGGGGTCCCTGCTCCGCACCCGGCTTCTGCGATTGGTGACCACAGAAGCCTGGTGCAGGGGCGATCGCAGAAGCTGGGTACGGGTCAGGGAAGCGGCCGCTGCCAGCGTCCCCCGGGCTGCGGCTTCCCTGTCCCGCACACAGCTTCTGCAATCGGTGACTGCAGAAGCCAGGTGCTGGGGGTCATGGAAGAGGCCTCCGCCAGTGTCCCCTGCCTCGGCTTCCCTGGCCCACACCCGGCTTCTGCGATCGGTGACCACAGATACCGGGTGCAGGGGCTAGCACAGAAGAAGACGAAGAAGCCCCCATAAGTAGAAGCCACACACCTTTGATCTAGGCTCCAGCGCCTGGGGCTGGCTGCAGCCCAGGAGATGGATAAGCTACCGGCCAGAGGTCCCAGGCTGCAGCCACCCGGAGAAGCTGCCAGCCATGTGGTCCAGGGCGCCAGTGCCTGTGGCCAGGGAAAAAAGGTCCCTCTTCTCCTACTGTAGTCATTACTTCAATATTCCCCTTTGAATTTCTTTCCTGTGCTGCAACCCAACTCCACTTTTCATCGGAAGGATACAGAACAGAGAGAGCAGTGTTAAAAGCTTACATTTTTAAGCCGGTAAGGTTGGTACTTAAACATATAAATGGAAAACTAGAGTCCTTAAGGTAACAAAGACTACAAAGGACAGGGACAGCGCATGACCTATTATATCCAGCAATCCATATGGGGACTGAAAACTTTGCAATGATGACAATTACTGAAGATATGAATCAACTAAAATAGTTGACAGGGACAATTCTTCCATCTTTGAAAATATCTACATCAAATCTGTTTAAATAGATTTTCATCTGCATAATATAACACATTCTGACAAGACCATCACCACCTCCAATGTGGTCAGTGTTGTGCCCTAAAATGTTTAATAACTGAGGGACCACCCCCCCCCTCGAGTGCACAAATTTTGTGCACCGGGCTACTAGTATGTATGTATGTATGTGTATGTGTGTGTATATATATATATTTGCACACACACATATATATAGAGAGAGAGATCGATTTTTGTCCCATTAATTTTATACATTCTTTGATTAACTGTTGTAATATATATATATATATATATATATATATATATATATATATATATATGTCTACGGTGTGACATAATGCAATTTTTGCCATAAGTCAGAACCCACCTACATAAGCACCTATGTCACTCACATGGCACACATACACAGCAGTAATGAAGTGAAATATTTAAAAAAAAATTGAAAGATAACAATTCCTGACCTTTACTTGTGGTAAGTAAATAATAAAAAACATAAAGCACATATGTACATACAAGGGTAAATATGGTATTATCCTTACCTTTATTACTGTTGTTGGCTTGCACACTGGACGTTGTAAAGGAGGGAGAGACAGGCTTACACTGGGCTGCTGGGGGGAGGAGGTTTGAAAGGCAGAACCTGGAGAAGGTGCTGAAGATATTGGGTCAGGTGAGTCTGGAGAGGCAGATCCTGCAGAAGGTGCTATAGATACTGGGTCAGGTGAGGCTGGAGAGGCAGAACTTGCAGAAGGTGCTAGAGATACTGGGTCAGGTGAGGCTGTAGAGGCAGGACCTGCAGAAGGTGCTGGAGATACTGGGTCAGGTGAGTCTGGAGAGGCGTATGAGGTAGAGGGTACAGGATCTGTTGCAGGCCTCTCTACCTTCTTAAAGTAATGTTCAAGGCTAGTCTGGAAGGATGCCTTCTTCTTGTCCTCCCAAATCTCCTTGTAACACTGCAGGCTATCCATGACCCCTCTGGCAACCTTAGTGTACCTGTCAATGTTGGGGTCCTGAGCCTCAAACCTTGCCAAGGCATCCTCTATCATGGCAAAGGCCACTGCCAGTTCCTTGCTTGTAAATCTCTTGGGCTCAAGGGTTGGTGTGTCTTCATCTTCAATTAACTGCTGTTTCAGTTGAATGAAGTCCTTTGTAGATAGCTCCTCTCCATGAGATGCTAACAGCTCTGTGACATCCTCAGCCTCCACCTCCAAATCAAGCTGCTTACTCAGCTCAACAACATTCTGGATGACAACCTCAACTGAATCCTCAAAGCCATGGAAATCATTCACAAACTGGGGACACAATTTTTTCCAAACACCATTCAGGTTCGTCTGCTTAACTTCATCCCAAGAATCAGAAATGTTATTTACAGCAGCAAGAACATTGTAAGATTTCCAAAAGTCATTGAGAGTCAACTCTTTATCCTCAGTTGCCCTAAAAGCCATAGCAAATGTCCTTTGGAGGTAGTAGGCCTTGAAAAAAGCAATGACACCTTGGTCCATAGGCTGTAAAAGGGAGGTGGTGTTAGGTGGAAGGTAAACCACCTTGACATTTGGATGAAAGTCATTCAGATCGGCAGGGTGACCAGGGGCACTGCCCAGCACTAGCAACACCTTAAAGGGCAGCCCCTTGGAAGCACAGTAGTCCTTCACTTCTGGCACAAAATGGTTGGTGAACCAGTCCTCAAATACGCTAAGTGTCACCCAGGCCTTCTTGTTAGATTTCCAGATGACAGGTAGTTGACCCTTCCCTATGCCCTTGGGTGCCCTTGGATTCTTGGACAGACACACCAAGGGCTTCAGCTTGAAGTCACCAGCAGCATTAGCCCCAAGTAGCAAAGTCAGTCTCTCCTTGCTGGCTTGATGGCCTGATGCTGTCTTCTCCTCCTTGGCAATGTGGGTACGTGTAGGCATACGCTTCCAGAACAAGCCTGTCTCGTCCACATTGAACACTTGTTTATCACAGTAACTCCCCTCCCTAATTATCTCAGCCAAAGTACTAGGAAAATCACCTGCTGCTTTCGCATCACCACTAGCAGCTTCCCCTGGCACCTTAAGATTATGCAAATTACCACGAGCCTTAAAACGCATAAACCAGCCTTTACTAGCCACAAACTCTTCACTGTCACTCCCTTCCCCCTTTTCTTTTTTCAAGGCCTCAAACACTCTTTTAGCCTGCTCCTGAATCAGCATCAGGCTAACTGGGATACGCCGTTGATGCTGGTCATCCAGCCAAAGCACTAACAATCTTTCCATCTCAATCATGAGACCACTGCGCTGCTCTGTAATCACAGTTGATTTCATAGGAGCAGATCCTTTCACATGGTCAAGTGCACGCTCTTTATCGCGGATGATCGTCGAGACAGTCGTAGGACTAAGGCCAAGCAACTGGCCGATGTTTCTCGGTGTTTCGCCCTTTTCTGAGCATCTTATTACATCTACTTTCACTTCCATTGTGGTTTTCCTTCTTTTCGTAGCACTGCCATCAGAAGAATCTGCCTTTCGCTTAGGAGCCATAAGGAAGGGCAAAAAGTGTTCAAAATAACAACACAAAAGAGAGCAAATGAAGCACAATCCAAAATGGCTTATAAATGGCTACTGAACGACAGCGTCTTCCTCCTATAGCGCTGCGTGAGGACTTACTCATCGACTCCGCTGGCCAACTAGTTCCCGAATGAACTTCCAGCAAACGCCTTACATCGAAATGACGGAATTTTTTTATATCAATAAATTGCAGATGGCCACGTAACCACGAAACAACATATGTCCAGTCTGAAGTAACCCGAGGACTGTCTGTATAGAGAGAAAGAGAGAGAACTATTTTTTTGTTCCATTAATTTTATACATTCTTTGTGTAACTCTTGTAATTGATGTGACCAGCGTTGGAATTTGCAACCTTCCATTATTGAAATTATTCGCTGACCCACTTAGCTGTTTGGCCTCGATCAGACATATGTGACATTTTAAGTAAAATTACCCAATAACATACCTGAGAATAGATAGAAACAGAAACCATCTTGATGACAGATAGTGGTGGAAGGCTAGATTAGGATTCATGGGATTTCATAAGTGGCTATTTTACAAGAAAATAAAGTAAGCTATTTCAATGTCAGACTGAATTATTGCATCAATTATTTTATAGGCTGAGAATGAAGAACTGATAAGGGCAGGAGGAACTTGGTAACAGCAATGCAGGCAAGCAGGGAAACACCAAAATTGTATTTTTTTAATGTCCATTTTAAATCAATTCTACTTAAATCAATATTTAAAAAAAGGATTAAACTTGATGCTTCCCAATAATTTTACTATTTTATTGTGAAAATTTTTGAACATATTTGAACACACTGTATCAGCATATTGGAAATAAAATATAATGATGTGCTACTGAAATATCTTATCATATCCATGTTCAGAGCCATCATTTTGGCCATTTGAACCACATAACGATGAGAGTATTTACACCGGGGATATTAATAAAGATTACAAACTTCCCATAACCAGCACATGCACATAGCTTTTTACCAGTGTGAACTCTCTTATGGATAAAGAGGTGACTAATGCAGGTAAAACATTTCCCATATTCACTACTCCCATAAGGTTTTGCAGCACTGTGAACTCTCTGGTATTGAGTGAAGTTACTGTGTGGCCTAAAGGACTTTCCACAATCACTACACTCTTAGGGCTTTTCTCCAGTGTGAACTCTCCTGTGGGTAAGGAGGTGATTATTGTGAGTAAAAGATTTCCCACATGCACTACACTCATAAGGTTTTTCACCAGTGTGAACTCTCCGGTGTGGAGTGATGATACTGCTTTGATTGAAGGGCTTCCTGCAATCACGACACTCATATAGCTTTTCTCCAGTGTGGACTTTGTGTTGTTGAATGAGATTGGACCTCAGGATGATGGACATCCCACCATCACTACACTTGTATGGCTTTTCTACAGTGTAAACTCTTCTATGATGAATGGGGTTAAAGATTTATCTAAAAGCTTTCCTGCATTTTTACACTTATAATTCACTTGTCTGGACCAGACAACCTGATGTTGAACAACTTTCTGGTTGTGGCTGGCAGCTTTTTCACATTCACCCCACTCGTCATGATCTCTTCCACTGAGAAATTCCTGTGAAATATCACGACCACTGTGTGGCTCCCCAGTATTAAAAGTGGCCTAGCCTTGACCGGTTTGGCTCAGTGGATAGAGCGTCGGCCTGCGGACTGAAAGGTCCCAGGTTCGATTCTGGTCAAGGGCATGTACCTTGGTTGCGGGCACAACCCCAGTGGGAGGTGTGCAGCAGGCAGCTAATCGATGTTTATAACTCTCTATCCCTCTCCCTTCCTCTCTGTAAAAAATCAATAAAAATATATTTTAAAAAATAAAATAAAATCAAAGTGTCCTGGTGCTGGAGAATGCCTGAGATGGCTGGCAAGACTTTGCCAACATCCCTAGTGGTTGAAGGCACCCATATTAAGTAAAACCTGCACTGTTACACAAATGAGGCCCTGTACATATCTTCTTTCTAGGGCTTCTGTCAACTGGCATCTCTCTATTGCTGGTGTGGGTTCGCACTGAAACAGAAGATTCTCACACATGTATCACTAATGAAGGCTTTCGGCTCAAAGTATGCTGCTTGTAACTCAATCAGGTGCAAAATATCTTTTAAGACTGAGAAAAAATGGGTCTTCTGTGTTGCAGGAGCTCTCTTAAAAGTCCAGGCCTGTGACTCTCCTGGAACATACATACTCTGCTCAGAATTGGCTTCCTCATCCATTTTATGCCAAAAATGTGAAAATAAAATAAATGGTGAGGAACTGAATGCTGACTGTGGTGACAGGTGGAAGTCCCTTTACAAAAGTGTGTGGCACTTAACACGTTGGTTCTGTTCAATTGATTGACAATAAAAGATCTGTAGGAAGGATTATAAGATACTGCGATGAAGGTCTGGGCTACTGAAGATCACAAAACAAGGAAGACCTCAAACAAAATATCACACATGCGGCAAGCAGCATGTGGAAGAAAAGCAGGATCATCATCTGATTCTTCTCCTAAGAGTGTTCAGCATGGTTTGTGTGCTGGTGACATGGAAAGCTGTGCTGAAATATAGTTATGTCTCATTCCAAGAATTTATATATATTTTATTTATATAAATATATAAATTTATTTATATAAATTTATAAATTCATATATATATATAAAGTGTCCCCTCAGGAGTTCGACAAGGAGAACCATCACTTGCCATGATGAGCACTGACCACCAGGGGGCGCTGTGGACCATGGTGGGTGACCGAGGGAGGGAGGGAACGAGGGAAGGAGGAAGTGAGGAGGCAGGGGGAACCATGAGGTGGCAGGGTGCATTTGGCAAGGGATGGAGGAGGTGGGGAGGCAGGGAATCTGATTGGCCTTGATCACCAGCCAGGCAAGGGACCCTACCCATGCACAAATTTCAGGCACGGAGGCTCTAGTATTCATTAAATTAGTAGCTGGTTTTCAAGAACTATTTAAGCTTATATGTGTATCTCATAACACATGTACAGGTTGATGTTAGAGAATACTGAAGATGGAGTAATGCAGAGGAACAGGTGATGCAAAAAGGCCACGCAGTTGAAGGTAGTCAAATGCCAGGAAGTCACAGGTGAAATGACAAGTTAGCACAGTGTCAAGTATGGCAAAGAAAAGGTAGAAATGTGCTACTGCCCATGGTACTTGTACCTAAACACTGATGAAATTGAGCAGGTGCTTGGTATCATCTAAATACCACCCTTACATCATATCTAGACCATAGTTGCAACTCAACAGGGCCAGGCCTCTTCTGAGACTATCCTGCATGTTCATCCTGTAAAAAAATCAAGGCTCCTCCTGCACACTCATCTCTACAAATACGTACAACAGAAATATTCCAAGTATTAATGAAAGATGACAGAGATAGGCAGCCAGCACTGGCCTAGAGCAATTTGGCTTGCAATCATATTTACAGAAGATAATATTACAAACAACTGAAGTGCGATCTTGTAAGAACAGTTCAAGGTTCATGTAAGTAAAGACCATAACCTGGCACAGGCAGTCACCAAGGACCTTTGGCTAGAGGAAGGAGGTAGAAATAGAAGCCATGGATTTGGACGTAGTCACCCTGCTAGGGAGAGGAATAGCAGATGGGACGCATTGAGTTGTCTGTAAGATTCCTGACTCCCAGACACATCCTGCACTGTCCGAGGCAATGAGTGTTAGGGATGTTTGTGGAGTCCTTCACTCAGGGCTTTCCACAGACCTAACCCATGGCAGCCACAGCACATTTGACAGGACAGTGGGGGAAATTAGCACAGCCCATGGTCTGGCTCTAGAAGAGCGAAAGCTACATCAGAGGAATAAATGAAGAGTGGACATCATCTCAGGACATAGGGAGAATGTGAAGGTCTTACCTACAGATGATACAAGTGCAAAAACTTCCAGCATCACATTGCAATAGAGAAGTCTCTGAAGCTCATCAAGGAGCCCCCATTTCTCCTGAGAGAAGGCAATGGCCACATCCTCAAAGTTGATATACTCTCATAATGGGGACAGTACAGCTGGGGATCAGATTCAGTCCTAAGATTCCAAATCTCTCATAGTCCCACCCTCCACATCAACCTGCTCCCTCCACTGCACACACCAGAGAAGATACCAGGTCTTCATCACATGAAAGTCACTGTCATCTTATATTTCTACTGATATTTTGTCTTCCCACAATAAAGGCAGTTGAGCAGATAGAAAATAACTGAGCTCTGGGATTCACACGTACGCCACACTTCCTCTTCACAGTAGAGTGGGTGTCAAGAGTATAGGGTAGGAAGAGATGTTGGCCAGAAATGGAGTGTGAATGATTTGATATGGTCTTCTCAGGCAATATCTTTGTAGTCCCTCAAAGAAACCAAGAACATGACACCACACTTCAACCCTACAACCACAATCCCAGGGTGCTGAGGCCATAGCTTTGTACTACCTGCTGCACATACTTCTTCAAACAACACCTCTCTCAAACAGCTTCATTCCCAGAGGCACAACTTCAAAGGTAACACAAATTTGCCATGGTGAGGACCGGTTGTTTCCTAATTATCTCATTTTCCAAAATTATAGATTACCAGCTCCATAATCCATTTCTCTCTTAGCCTTCTCCCTTACCCATGCCTGTGGAGATTTTCAAGCCTGGGTACAACTGATGTATGCTATCTCATTCCTAAAAAATCAGTGTGTCACCCCCAGCAACAAAAGGCACATGGGTACGTAAATGTCATCTAAGCCCTGGTAGGTAGCATCAAAACACCTTCCTTTTTAAGCAATTACCCAAAAATTACCCTTATTTTATCATCCAGACTCCACGAGAAATGAATTCTCCCTTCATTCATTCTTTTTGTTGTTGTTGTTAATATGTTTTTATTGACTTTAGAGAGGAAGGGAGAAGGAGAGATAGAAATATCAATGATGAGAGAGAATCATCGATTGCCTGCCTCCTGCAAGCCCCCTACTGGGGATCGAGCCCACAACCCAGGCATGTGCCATTGACCGGAATCAAACCTGGGACCCTTCAGTCCCCAGACCGACGCTCTATCCATTGAGCCAAACCAGCTAGGGCTCTTCATTCATTCTTATGTCAATGTCAGGGTGCTCTGACCATGAAGTCACACTCCCTCCTCAAGTGCACATCCCACTTTCTACCACACCTCTCTCACACCTGCACTCCTACGTCACAGCCCCCATAGTCATTTCCTCATCCTCTTACTTATTACTCAGCATGTGTGGTCCAGACAATGTTTGCCAAATTCAAACAGGATCAAGTACTGCCCAGATTCTGATTGTCCACCTCATAAAGGTAGGCTTGAGTCCTGCTATGAAGGCCTCTCTCCATGACTGTTTTTTTCCTTCAATCTAACCTCTGAATAACCAGTCTGGTCTGAGATATCCAAAGCCCACCTCCCCTGGTGCTGCACTTGATGTCACTTCACTACTCACAGACAACATCTACTTAACCTTCACTCAAGTCCCAGCCCCAATGGCCCTCTCCACTATGCCCAGTGAGTCTCACAGAGAACCACTCAAGCCTCTGAGCTAATCCACAAGCCTGACTGCAACTCCCCATAGCCAGGCCACATCAAGGGTGACAACAAAATGCTGGTGAGTGTTTAGAGAAATAAATATGTACCAACCCCTGTCTCGTCTTGTTTGAATTACTCTTCAGCCTCCAATTAACCTCAAGTCCACTCATCTTTTAAAGGCCCTGGCCACTGCAAAACGATGATCTCTCCCCGAAATCTATATGAAAATTTCTGTCCCTATGCTTAGTTGTGACACCCACCTCCCACAAACAGTGGCCCCAGCAGAAAAGCCAGTCCCCAGGCTCACACTGTCCCTTCTGAGCTAATACTACCATTACCAACCTGACCATGATTCCCTGTATTAAAGTGATCCACAGTCCTGGCTGATGTGTCTCAGTTGGTTGAGCATAGACCCATGCATTGGTGAGGTGACATGCCTGGGTTGTGGGCTGGATCCAGAGTAGGGTTGTGTAGGAAGCAACCAATACTTGTTTCTGACTCATCACTGTTTCTCTGTCTCTCTCCCTCTCTCTCCTACATCTAAAATATATATATTTTTTCCTTTTCTTTCCCAAAAAACATACCTGCCATTGTCTGATTCTGCTCACTCTTCACTCCAAGCCTTTGTACATTCTGGAACCTTTGATCTATGAGACCTCCCACTCTTACACTGGTTGCAGAAACAAGGCCCACTTCATGAAGCCCGCGTCATGGCCTTAGGATTCTGGGCTTAGTATCTGTTCAAAGTACCCAGGTCCAAGGGATATAAGAGTGGCTGACAGTCCCAGGACACCACTCTTTCAGAGGCCACAAGTGTGTGAGGCTCTGAAATAATCTTCACTGTCAGGTACACCTAATTCATTCTGCATTTGCAGGAATTTGTGGAATGAAAATGGTCGGTTGAGAGTCTGGCAAACACCACTGGGATCTATAGGCTTAGGCTGCTCAGTGCCCTTGCCCAGCCCAGAGGCCAGGTGCCCCCCAGATGCCTGTAGTATCTCAGGGCTCAGTCCTCAGGGCTCACTCTGCCAGTTACCTTATCATTTACAGGACTTCCCCTTCCTGTCCACAGCTGCTGTCCTCTGTCTTCCAGTCTGTCCTTCCTCTGAGCAACGTTAGGAAAAGTTAGAATCCTACCTCAGAAAATGTCCCTCTTTTTTTCACAACCATCTATGCTCCCAGCTTCCTGAGAATGAAAGTAAAACTCCTCGTGCAAAACCACACCTCATCTCTTTGTTGCCTTTGGACCCAAAGGAGTCCCGGGTTTTCCTAATCCTCCAGGCTCAGCCCCACCACCGTGTCCTTACAAGGTGGCACTGCAGCCTTTCACCCTCTTCCCCCACCACACTACGTGTCACCCCCGAGTGACTTACTGTTCTGAACGCTGCAACCTGGGCAGCAGGACCAGAGAGGCACCAGTCCCCAAGGCTGGGGGTTAAATGGGGTCAGGCTGACTGAATGCCGTGAGCCGAGAAGAGTCTGGGAGGCACGGAAGCCCCACTCCCAGCCTGTTGATGCTCAACCAGCCTCAGACACACCCTTCACAGCAAGGACTTTCCCTCATAGGCCCCCTCCTACCCACTAGCAGTGGGCTGAAGCCTGCGAGCCCTTGAAGAAACTGAAGGGGTCAAAATGACCGCCAGGAGGAGGAAGGCGGAAGTCCCTCCCTAACCAAATGCGCTGAATCCAAAATTCCCCTCTAGCTCCGCCCATGTGGGCACAGTCCTTTCTGGGTAATGTAGTTTTCTCAACACCAAAGGGAGGACTAGCAGCCCAGCCAATGACATTGGTGAATAAAGGAGATGTGTTTCAGCAAGTGGCCCTGGGGAAGGACAATATGGGGCCAGAGTCTGGTAACTGGAACAGACTGGCAGATCTCCCAGAAGAGCTGTGTGGTGTGTGGGGAGAACTGGGAGAGATCCCCCAAAGAATATATGCACAAGCAAAAAAATGGGAGACATCTGTAATACTATCAATGATCAAAAATACTTATTAAATTTTTTTTTAAAAAATAACATAGCCCAGCTGATATCACTCAATGAGTGAACGCTGACCACTGATCCATGAGATCATGGTACTCTTCCAGATTAGGGATCATACATGGATTTTAAGTTCAATTCTCAGTTGGGTGAGGGTGGGGATGCACAGCAGGCAGCTAATTAGTGATTCTCTCTCATCATTGATGTATTTATCTCTCCCCCCTCTTCCTCTCTCCAAAATCAATAAAAATATATTTTTAAAAGTATATCCATATATGCATAGTCCATGGTCATAGGCAATAATGTGCTGAGTGCCTAGACATGGTGGGGGCAGGGTATTGGGAGGCAAAGGGTAATGAGGATGGCAAAACTGGGTCTATTTGTAACAGAGTCAACAATGAAAAACAATAGTGTGTCACATGGCATCGCTCAGTGGTTGGACATGGACCCATGAATCAAGGTTTCTTTGGTTGGTCCAGGTCAGAGCACATGCCTAGGTTGGGGAGCTCCATTCTTGTAAGGGCCATGCAGGAGAGAGCTGATCAATGACTCTCTCTCATCATAGATGTTTCTCCATCTCCCACTCTCGCTAAAAAATCAATAAAAAAGAATCGTGTTAAAATTGATTTGACTCAACAACACCAATGTGAATGAGGACCCTCACGTTTTCTCCCAAGTCTTCTAAGCAAAATCATGTCTAGTTGGTCTTTATAGAGGATGTCCCAGGCATAACTGTGCTCAGGAACAGGAAGCAGCCTGGAGCGGATCTGCCTCAGCTTGGTCTGTCCTGTTTGAGTTCATTACTTCATGTTAGAAAATATTTCACAACATGAGTTCAGAAGATTTTTAGAGTACATTAATTGGAGCTGGAGATAATGAAAAAAATGTAGGCCTTATGATAGAACAGGGAACGCAGAGAGATTAAACCAGGCTCCTTTAACTGTCTAGAAAAGTGAGTTAACTGGTGTGAACTCACTGGGCATTCACTGTAAAGGAGGCCATGAGTGCAGATTCAGGGGGCTAGGCCAGGATGAGCTGCCACTGCTCATTGCATCCCTGGTTTCAGGTTGACTGGGATCCCTGAAAATCTTAGGAGAGCTGGACAAGTGTGCTTCAGTGGTTGAGTGTTTATCTATGACAATACACGTCACTGTTCGACTACTGGTCAGGACAAATGCTCAGGTGGTGGGCTGGATTCATATTGTGGTGCCTGGGGGAGGCAGCCTATCAGTGATTCTCTCTCATCATTCATGTTTCTCTCTCTCTATCCCCCCTCCCTTCCTCACTGAAATCAATAAAAATATATTTTTGAATGTATATTTTAAATCAATTACACTTACATCAAAGTTTTAAAAAATGATGAAAAGTTGCACTTCCCATTAATTTACTATTTTATCATGAATGTTCTTGAGTATATTTGTACCTACTGCATCAGCATGTTGGAAATAAAATATAATGATGTGCTAGTGCAATATTCTAGCAGGCCCATGTTCAGTGCCAACATTTTTCCATTTTGAAACTTATCATGATAAGAGTATTTACCACCAGGAAAATTGACAAATAGTACACAACTTAACTTCACTTAATTTACTATAGAATGCTTTGACTTGAAAAAAATGGTGGAGAATGATAGCAACGTAGATTTAACTTAAAAGTGTATCATGCAAGTGGGCATTAAATTGTGCATAAGATAAAAGTTGAGAAAAACAATTTTGCTTCCAGTATTCAAAACATATAGTTCCATTGCCAATGAAATCATTTGGGTCTTTAAGGAATAGTGTAGTGAATACAAATTTCTTAACGCTGAATTGTCCTCCTATTGGTTAAATCCTAAATTCATTTTAAAAATTACAAAAGTTTCTGACCAAAACTTTCAACAAAATAGATAAAGACAGTGTAAATAAATGCATAAAGAAATGCTCACCATAAAAATTTCTTATGGAAATGGATTTAAAACAAGTTAACACTATATTGATTTTTGGGCCTACAGTTTAAACATATTAAACATTGCATATGTTTATAGGGATAAAAAAAACTAGAATTTTCATTATTGTGTGTAACTGGGAAGACAAAGGGAATGACTATTTTAGATCACAGTTTTGCATGTCTTCAAAAGCAAAACACTCACCTACACCATAACAATTAGATAAGTAAAACATACATTTATATAAAGAACTGAACACAATATTTCCAGATAATTTCTTTATAATACCCTAAACCTGGAAATAACAAAAATAATAGACAGATCAATAGATAAAGTTTTTATAGACAGAGCAAAATATTACTCAGCAATAAAAAATAGCATTTCACATAAGCATTAGTGTTCAATCTCAAAATAACTGTGTAGCATGAAAGAGACCAATATTTGTTAAAGAATAGACACCTTGTAGTGCTTACAATATTATGGAAAATATGAACTAATCTTGTAAAGGAAGGAAATCAATGAATGCATTTAGGGATGGGGAAGGCAGAAGACAGATTATAAAAGGCAGGAGGTAAATATAGGGTGTGGTAATTAGCTTTAGAGTTGTATGGAAATTAATTCAATAATAAATAAATAATAATACAAATATACACTTTTCCCTGGCCATTGTACTTCAGTTGGTTGGGCACCATTCCTTGCCCTGAGGTCACTATTTCCAGTCCAGGTCAGGGAACATACTTGGCTGGATGCCCTGTAGGTGGCAGACAGGAGGCAGCTATTTGATGTTTCTCATGTCATCTCTCTCTCTCTCTCTCTCTCATTTCTCTCTCTCTCTCTCTCTCTCTCTCTCTCTCTCTCTCTCCCTTCCTTTCTTTTTAGAAAGTCAATAAATATATTTTAAATATATGAAATATTTATTTAAAATAGAGAGTAAGCTCTTTGTTTTATATACTCACTTCTGTAACTCTGCTTTTGCCCTAACCTGTATATAGGTGAGAGGTAAATTTATTTCACATATGATGGTTTTAAAGTTTGATCCATTTGTCCAAGCTCAACAAATAGTACACATTAGAAAAGTGCATTTTGTTGCATGTCAGTTATAAATATATCTAAATAAAGCACTAAAAAAGTGCTTCCAAATGAAGACCTAGATATCTCTGTTTTGCTAGAAAATTAAAATAGCAACACTATATGGGCCCTACTATCTCTCTCCTAATTTCCTGGTAAGACCAGCCTTGCCTCATTGTCAGCAAATATTGCAAGCATGAGGACTATTGACATCAGAATCAACGAGGATGTTGAATGGTTACAAAAGTACATCCTTAGAGTGAGTACAGGATTATCCTTCCTCTGGGTTTGAGATCTTGCCTGATCAGGAAACCTTGAGGTGAATGGTCCAGGGGAATCCAAAACTCTGTGAGTTTATTTTTTCTGCCCATGACTTCAGCCACAGGAACATTTTGGAAGCCCTGAGAATTACTGTATGCAAAGATCACAAAGCCAGAAACCATTGATCATATGTGGAATACATTCATAAGAGGCACTTTTCATCTAATGCAATCTTTCCCACTCACTATGACTACAGTGTTTATGTCCTAGTGGTGGTTCTATTTAAACCTCAGAGTCAGAGAGCGGGCCTGGGGCCAGGTGAGCAGACGGCAGGCTGGTGGAGAGAGGCAGCTGGGAGGAAAGATGAGGCGGATTCTATAAAGAACCATGAAGGAGATTAAAAATGGCAGCAGAGTAGGAGGATGCTGCATGGTCATGCTCCCAGGAACAAGCTGGAATTACAACTGAAATATGAGAAGGCTTCCTGAATAATCAACGGAAAACTCACAGGAGAGAAACCTGATACCCAAAGACTGAAAGTGGAGCCCTCATAGAGACAGGTAGGAGGGAAAGAGACATGACCCACAGAGGGGAACTGAAGTACCAGAGAGATATCTCAGCCGGTGGTGGAAGGAGGGGAGGTGCCACTGAGAATTCTGGGATCTAATCCCAGAGCTTGGCTCCCCAGCAGAGAGCAACAAACTGAGGAAGGTATCCACATAACATCAAGCTGTGAAAAGCAGTGTGGTGCTGTCTGCCAGGGAGTGGCAGCTGAAAGTTCAGGCAGCCTCTTTAAGGGCCAACGCACAAACATTCCCTGTGGAGCAACCCATCTTGTGCTCTGGCAGAGGGAGGATAAAGTGGACTGGACCTGTGAGAGCAGAATCCAGCACAGGGGACTCCGGGGACAGAGCTCAGAAGGCAGACACCCCAAGTCTCCTCGGCTCAGTCATTCCCTCACACAGCCAAATAGACATCTGCCTTGCCTGGGGGATAGACATATGCCTTGCCTGGGGGGAAGACAGCTGACACACTCTATGGCAAAACACCATGCCCTGAGGCCGCTTAAGAGATTAAAAGTAACAATTCGAAGGAGTAGCAGCTGTTTGGGTAGCCCGCCCCCATCCAAGGAACAGCAGCCTCCTGATCACCACACCCTCTGTCTGAGGAACAGCAGCCTTGTGTGAAGCCTCCCCCCACCAGCCAGAGGAGCCACCACAGTGGTGAACAGCACCCACCACAGGAGCTGCTACCAACTGAGGAGCAGCTGCTACCACAACTGCCCGAGGAGCAACCCCAGCCCGAGGAGCCACTGCCACCCAAGGAGCAGCTACTGAATGACTCAACATCTAGATATGGCGGTACGATCAAACATGGGTAGACAAAGAAACCTCCAAAGGAAAGAAAAGGACTCGCCAGAAAAGCAGCTAAGTGATACAGAGGCATGCAACATGACAGAAAAAGAATTCAGATTAAGGGTCCTAGAGTGCATAAACCGGATGGAGGAAAAAATCAACAACTTATGCAAGAAGCAAGAAGAAATGAAGAGTGAAATAGCTGCAATAAAAAACACCATTGAAAGTTTCAACAGTAGACTAGGAGAAGCGGAGGACCGAATTAGCGAATTAGAAGACAGGGAAACAGAACACACCCAAACTGAACAACAATTGGAGAAAAAAATTAAAAGACAGGAGGAGAGCCTAAGGGAGCTTTGTGACAACATGAAACGAAACAACATACGAATAATAGGGGTGCCAGAACAACAGAAAGGGGAACAAGGGTTAGAAAACCTATTTGAAGAAATAATATCAGAAAACTTCCCAGGGGTGGGGAAGAAAAAAATCACACAAGCACAGAGAGTCCCAAACAAGGTGAACCCAAAAAGACCCACACCAAGACACATCATAATTACCATGGCAAATGTTCAGGACAAAGAGAGAATCTTAAAGGTTGCAAGAGAGAGACGGAAAGTTACATTCGAGGGATCTCCCATTAGATTATCAAATGATTTCTCAACAAAAACACATTAGACCGGAAAAGGATGGATTGAAATTTACAAAGTGATGCAAAACAAAGGACTGAATCCAAGAATACTCTATCCAGCAAGGCTATCATTCAAAATTGAAGGGGAAATAAGAAGCTTCACACACACAAAAAAAAAGGCTAAGGGAGTTTATCACCACCAAGCCACCAACGGAAGAAATGCTAAAGGGACTTGTGTAAAAAGAAGAAATAAAAAGCTCAGAAAAAAAAACAGGCACGCAAATAAAGAAATGGCTACAAACAAGTACCTTTCAATAATAACTTTAAACATAAATGGACTAAATGCTCCAACCAAAAGACATTGAGTGGCTGAATGGATAAAAAAACATGACCCATACATTTGCTGTCTACAAGAGACTCACCTCAGAAGAAGGGACTCACACAGACTGAAAGTGAAGGGATGGAAAAATATCTTTCAGGCAAATGGAAATGAAAAAAAGCTGGGGTAGCAATACTTATATCTGACAAAATAGACCTCAAAGTGAAGGCCATAACAAGAGATAAGTAAGGCCACTTCATAATACTAAAGGGATCAATACAACAAAAAGATAAAACCCTGATAAACATATACGCACCCAATGCAGGAACACCCAAATACATAAAAAAAAACTCCTGGAAGATATCAAAGGAGAGATTGACAACAATACAATCATAGTAGGGAACTTTATGATGTATAAGTACTGTGCGCTAACTGATTGCGCCACTGGAGCTCCTATAGTAAGGGACTTTAATACACCACTGACATCACTGGAAAAATCCTCTAGACAAACAATCAGCAAAGAAACAGCAATCCGAAATGACTCACTAGATCAGATGGACTTAATTGACATCTTCAGAACACTTCACCCCAAAGCCACGGAATATATATTCTTCTCAAGGGCTCATAGGACATATTCAAAAATAGACCACATATTAGGTCAAAAACAAAGTCTCCCCAAATTCAAGAAGATTGAAAATCATACCAAGCATCTTCTCAGACCACGAGGGCATAATATTAGAAATAAAATACAATAAAAACAACAGAAAATACTCAAACACTTGGCAGCTGAATAGCATGTTATTAAATATTGATTGGGTTACCAATGAGATCAAAGAAGAAATTAAAAACATCCTGGAAACTAATGACAATGAAAACACAACAATCCAAAACCTATGGGACACAAAGAAAGCAGTGCTGAGAGGGAAGTTTATAGCTCTACAGGCCTATTAAAAAAAAAAAAAGAAAAAATGATAGTAAATCATCTAACTCTACAACTCAAGGAATTAGAAAGAGCGCGACAAGAAAAGCCTAGAGTGAGCAGAAGGAAGGAGATAATAAAGATTAGTGCAGAAATAAATGACATAGAGACCAAAAAAACAATACAGAAAATCATTGAAACCAAGATCTGGTTCTTCGAAAGGATAAACAAAATTGATGAACCTCTAGCCAGGCTCACCAAGAAGCAAAGAGAGAGTACCCAAATAAACAAAATCAGAAACGATAGAGGCGAAATAACAACAGACCCCACAGAAATACAAATGATTGTTAAACAATACCACGGACAACTCTACTCCAACAAATTAGACAACCTGGAGGAAATGGACATATTCCTAGAAAAATAAAACTTTCCAAAACTCAATCAGGAAGAATCTAAAAATTTCAACAGGCCTATAACTATGGAAGAAATTGAAGCAGTCATCAAAAAGCTTCCAGCAAACAAAAGCCCAGGACCAGATAGCTATATAGGGGAGTTTTACCAAACATTCAAGGAAAAACTAAAACCCATCCTCCTCAGACTACTACAAAAAATCCAAGAGGAAGGAATACTTCCAAGCTCATTCTATGAAGCCAGCATCACCCTAATACCAAAACCAGGTAAAGACAACACAATTAAAGAGAATTACAGGCCAATATTTCTCATGAACATAGATGCCAAAATCCTCAACAAATTCTTAGCAAATCGGATCCAGCAGTATATCAGAAAGATCATACACCATGTCCAAGTAGGATTTATACCATGTTCTTGGATTGGTAGAATCAACATCATTAAAATGTCCATACTACTCAAAGCAACCTATAAATTCAACGCACTTCCCATTAAAATAACAATGGCATATTTCACAGAACTAGAACGAACTCTGCAAAAATTCATCTGGAATAAAAGAAAACCCCAAATAGCTTCAGCAATCCTGAGAAAGAAGAACAAAGTAGGTGTGATCTCAATACCAGATATCAAGCTGTATTACAAAGCCACTGTTCTCAAAACAGACTTGTACTGGCACAAGAACAGACATAAAATCAATGGAATAGTTTAGAGAGCCCAGAAATTGACCCGAAACAATATGATCAATTAATATTTGACAAAGGACGCAAGAACATACAATGTAGTCAAGACAGTCTCTTCAATAAATGGTGTTGGGAAAATTGGACAGATACATGCAAAAAAATGAAACTAGACCACCAATTACGCCATACACAAAAATATACTCAAAATGGATAAAGGACTTAAATGTAAGACGGGAAACTATAAAAATACTAGAGGAATCCAAAGGCAACAAAATCTCAGACATATGCCGAACAATTTCTTCACCGATACAGCTCCTAGGGCATTGGAAACTAAAGAGAAAATGAACAAATGGGACTACATCAAAATAAAAAGCTTCTGCACAGCAAAAGAAACAATCAACAAAACAACAAGAAAGCCCACTGCATGGAAGAACATATTTGCCAATGTTATATCTGATAAGGGCCTAATCTCCAAAATTTATAGGGAACTCATACAACTTAAAAAAAGGAAATTAAACAATCCAATAAAAAAATGGGCAACGAACCTAAATAGACACTTTTCAAAAGAGGACATTCAGAAAGCCAAGAGACATATGAAAACTTGCTCAAAGTCACTAATCATCCGAGAAATGCAAATCAAAACAAAAATGAGGTGCCATCTCACACCTGTCAGAATGGCTATCATCAACAAATCAACAAATGATAAGTGCTGGAGAGGATGTGGAGAAAAAGGAACACTCGTGCACTGCTGGTGGGAATGCAGACTGGTGCAGCCACTCTGGAAGACAGTATTGAGTTTCCTCAAAAAGTTAAAAATGGAACTCCCATTTGACCCAGTGATCCCGGTGCTAGGAATATATCCCAAGAAACCAGAAACACCAATCAGAAAGGATATATGCACCCCTATGTTCATAGCAGCACAATTCACCATAGCTAAAATTGCAAACAGCTTAAGTACCCATCAGCAGATGAATGGATTAGAAAACAGTGGTACATCTACACGATGGAATACTATGCTGCTGTAAAAAAGAATGAATTCTTACCATTTGTGACAGCATGGATGGAAATGGAGAGCATTATGCTTAGTGAAATAAGCCAGTCAATGAAAGAAAAATACCAAATGATCTCACTCATTTATGGATAATTAAGACCATTATAAACTGACTAGAGGCCCGGTGCCCCAAAATTTGTGCACTGGGTGGGGGGGTCCCTCAGCCGGGCCTGTGCCCTCTCGCAGTCTGGGACCCCTCGGGGGATGACCACCTGCTGGCTTAGGCCTGCTCCCCGAGGTATTGGGCCTAAGATGGCAATCAGACATCCCTCTGGAAGCCCAGCAACCTTAAGGGGATGACCACTTGCCAGCGGGGAGCAGACCTAAGCTGCAGTCAGACATCCTTAGCGCTGCTGAGGAGGCAGGAGAGGCTCCAACCACCTCCACTGTACTGGCAGCCATCAGCCTGGCTTGTGGCTGAGCAGAGCTCCTCCATGTGGGAGCGCACTGACCACCAGAGGGCAGCTCCTGCATTGAGTGTCTGCCCCCTGGTGGTCAGTGTGTGTCATAGTGACCAATCATTCCCAGTCTTTCTGCTGTTAGGGTCAATTTTCATATTACCCTTTTACTATATAGGATAGAGGCCTGGTGCACGGGAGGGGGCCAGCTGGTTTGCCTTGAAGGTTGTCCCGGATCAGGGTGGGGGTCCCACTTGGGTGCCTGGCCAGACTGGGTGAGGGGCTGATGGCTGTTTGCAGCTGGTCACATCCCCTTCAGGGTGGGGGTCCCCACTGGGGTGCCTGGCCAGTCTGGGAGAGGGCCTGAGGGCTGTTTTCAAGATGGCCGGCAACTCAAACTACCAGCCTCTCCTTTTTTTTCGTTACTTTTTTTTCTGGGATTTACTTACCTTCAATAACTGAAGCTTTGTTGCTGTCACTGGAGATGAGAGTTGGCTCCAGATCCGTGGCCAAGGCCTGCTGAAAGCAGGTATCTGGGTTTTTTTTAGCTTTTATAATTGAAACATTGTTGCTTTCGGGCTCAGAGCCGGGCCGCAAGAGGCGGGGAGCATGGCTTCCTCCATCAATGGCAATGACGTTACAATGTCCATCAAACTACAGTGGCTATGACATCACAATATATATGATGTTGTAGTGCTTTTATGTCAAAATGGCTATGCCATCAAAATAGCTATGACATTACAATGGCTATGACATTATAGTGGCTATGACATTACAATTGCTATGACATGACAATGGCTATCTAGTTACAATGGCTATGCCATCACAGTGGCTATGACGTAACAATGGCTTTGACGTTACGATGGCTATGACATCATAATGGCTATGCCATCACAATGGCTATGGCATCACAATGGCTATGACGTCACAATGACTATGAAATTACTATGGATACGATGTTACAATCAATATGACATTACAATAGCTATGACTTTACAATGGATATGATGTTATAGTGGATATGATGTCACAATAACTATACCATCACAATGGCTATGACATTACAATGGCTATGACATTACAATTGCTATGAAGTCACAATTGATATGACTTCACAATGACTATAATGTCACAAGGGCTATGATGTTACAATGACTATGATGTCAAAATGGCTACAACGTAACAATGCCTACGACGTTAAAATGGCTGTGACATTATCGTGACTATGATATTACAAAGCCTATGACATTATAGTGGGTATGACGTCACAGTGGCTATGACGTTACAATGGCTTTGATGTTATGATGGCTATGACGTGACGATGGCTATGATGAAATGGCTATGCTGACACAATGTCTATGATATTACAATTGCTATGACTTTACAATGTCTATGACATTACAGAGGCTATGACGTTTCAATGGCTATGACATTAAAGTGGCTATGAGTTTACAATGGCTATGACGGCACAATGCCTATGACATAACAATGGCTCTGACATCCCAATGGTTATTACACTACAGTGGCTATGACATTTCAATGGCTATGACGTAACAATGGCTACGACGTCACAATGGCTATGATGTTACAATGGCTGTGACATTATCGGGACTATGACGTTACAAAGGCTATGACATTATAGTGGGTATGACGTCACAATGGCTATGATTTCACGATGGCTATGATGTCATAAAGGCAATGACCTTATTATGTCTATAACATTACTGTGGCTATGACGGTAAAATGCCTTTGGCATTATAGTAGCTATGGCGTTTCAATGGCTGTGACATTAATGTGGCTATGAGGTTACAATGGCTATGATGTCACAGTGGCTATGAAAGCACAATGTTTATGACACTAGAGTGGCTATGACATTAATATGGATACAATGTTACAATGGCTATGACATTCCAATAGCTATGATATAACAATAGCTATAACTTTACAATGGATATGATGTTATAGTGGCAATGACGTCACAATGGCCATGCCATCACAATGCCTATGACATTACAATGGCTATGACATCACAATTGCTATGAAGTCACAACTGATATGACTTAAGAATGACTATCATGTCATCAGTCAATGATGTTACAATGTCTATGAAATTGCAGTGGCTATGACATTACAATATATATGATGTGATAGTCGCTGTGATGTGACAATGGCTATGCTATCACAATGGCTATGACATTAAAATGGCTATGACATCACAATGGCTATGATATCACAATGGCTATTTTGTTATAGTGGCTTTGATGTTACAATGGCTATGACACCACAATGGCAACAAAGACACAATGGTTATGCCATCACAGTGCCTATGACGGTACAATGGCTCTGACTTTATGATGGCTATGACAACACAATGGCTATGCCATCACAATGGCTATGACATTACAATGGCTATGAAATCAAAATGGCTATGACATCACAATGGCTATGATGTCACAATGGCTAAGAAGGCACAATGGTTATGACACGAGTGGCTATAACATTAATATGGATACGATGTTACAATGGCTATGACATTACAAGAGCTATGACTTTACAATGGATATGATGTTATAGTGGCTATGACGTCAATATGGCTATTCCATAACAATGGTTATGATATTACAATGGCTATGACATCACAATGATTATTACACTATAGTGGCTATGACATTTCAATGGCTATGTCATCACAATGGCTATGACGTTAAAATGGCTATGTTGTTACAATGGATATGACTTTAAAATTGCTGACTTCACAATGTCTATGATGTTACAGTTGCTATGACGTCACAATGGCTATGACAACACAGTGGCAATGACTTTACTATTTCTATGACATTATAGTGCCTATGATGGGAAAATAACTGACATTATAGTGGCTATGACATTAAAGTGGCTAGGACATCAAAATGGCTATGACGTCACGATGGCTATGACGTCAATGCAATGACGTACCAATGTCTATGAACTACAGGACTGATGAC
>NW_005872305.1:0-2834 GCF_000147115.1 Myotis lucifugus | reverse complement strand
GTAGCTATGACGTTTCAATGGCTGTGACAATAAAGTTGCTATGAGGCTATAATGGCTAGGATGGCACAATGCCTATGACATTTCAATGGCTATGATGTCACAATGGCTCTGACATTAAAATTGCTATGATGTTACAATGAATATGATTTTAAAATGGTATGACCTCACAATGGCTATGACAATACACGGTCAATGACTTTACTATGTCTATGACATTACAGTGCCTATGATGTGAAAATAACTGTGACATTATAGTGGCTATGACGTCACAATATCTATGAAATCAGGATCGCTATGACCTCAATGGCAATGATGTTACAATGCCTATGCAACTACAGTTGCTATGACATTACAATATATATGATGTTATAATTGCTGTGATGTCACAATGGTATGCCATCAAAACGGTAATGACATGGCAATGGCTATGACAACAAAATGGCTAATACATTATAGTGGCTATGATGTTACAATGGCTATGACAAAACAATGGTGATGAAGTTACAATGTCTATGCCATCACAGTGGCTTTGATGTCACAATGGCTCTGATGTTATGATGGCTATGATGTGACGATGGCTATGATGAAAATGGCTATGCCCACACAATTGGTATGATATTAGAAATGCTATGACTTTACAATGTCTATGACATTACAGAGGCTACGACGTTTCAATGGCTGTGACATTAAAGTGGCTATGAGGTTACAATGGCTATGATGGAACAATGCCTATGACATTATAATGGCTATGATGTCACAATGCTTATTACACTATGGTGGCTATGACATTTTAATGGCTATGTCATCACAATGGCTATGACATTAAAATAGCTTTGAAGTTACAACGGATATGACTTTAAAATTGCTATAACTTCACAATGGCTATGATGTTATAGTTGCTATGACGTGTCTATGACTATGAAAATACAGTGGCAATGACTTTATTATGTCTATGACATTATAGTGCCTAAGGTGTGAAAATAACTGTTACATTATAGTGGCTATGATGGTACAATGGCTATGACATCATGATGGCTATGATGTCAAGGCAGTTACGTTGCAATGTCTATGAAACTACAGTTGCAATAACATTATAATATATATGATGTTATAATCGCTGTGATGTAACAATGGTATGCCATCACAATGGCAATGACATTACAATGGTTATGACATCACAATGACTCTGACATTATAGTCTATGACATTACAATGGCTATGACATCACAATGGCTATGACATTATATAGGCTTAGAGGTTACAATGACTATGACACCACAATGGCTATCTAGTTACAATGGTTATGCCATCAGAGTGGATAAGATGATACAATGGCTCTGATGTTGCAATAGCTATGACATCACAATGTCTATGCCTTCAAAATGGCTATGACATTACAAGGGCTATGACATCAAAATGACTATGACATCACAATGTCTATGATGTTTCAATGGCTAAGATATTTCAATGGCTATGATGTCACAGTGGCTATGATGTTAAATTTGCAATGACTTAATATATGTCATATGGTGCCTATGATGTTACAATGGCTGTGACATTATAGTGACTATATCGCCACAATGGCTATGATTTCACGATGGCTATGACGTCACAAAGGCAATGACGTTACAATGTCTATAACATTTCTGTGGCTATGACAGTACAATGCCTGTGGCATTATAGTAGCTATGACGTTTCAATGGCTGTGACATTAAAGTAGCTATGACGATACAATGGGTATGAATGCACAATTGTTATGATGCTAGAGTGGCTATGACATTACTATGGATACGATTCTTCAATGGCTATGACATTACAATAGCTATGACTTTACAATGGATATGATGTTATAGTGGCTACGATGTCACAATGGCTATGCCATCAAAATGGCTATAACATTACAATGGCTATGACATCAAAAATGCTATGAAGTCACAATTGATATTTCACAATGACTATGACGTCACAATGGCTATGACGTTAAATTTGCAATGACTTAACTATGTCTATGTCTTTATGGTGCCTATGATATTGCAATGGCTGTGACATTATAGTGGCTATGTCGTCACAATGGCTGGGACGTTAAAATAGCTTTGATGTTACAATGGATATGACTAAAATGACTATGACTGCACAATGGCTATGATGTTATAGTTGCTATGACGTCACTATGAGTATGACAATAGAGTGGCAATGACTTTATTGTGTCTATGACATTTTAGTGCCTATGATGTAAAAACTGACATTATAGTGGCTATGACGTCACAATTGCTATGATGTCACAATGGCTATGACGTCAATGGCAATGACGTTTCAATGTCTATGAAACTACAGGGGCTATGACATTACAATATATATGATGTTATAGTCGCTGTGATGTCACAATGGCTATGACATAACAATGGCTATAACATCACAATGGTTATTACACAGGAGTGGGTTTGACATTTCAATAGCTATGCCAACACAAGGATTATGACATTAAAAGGACTATGACGTCACAATGGATATGTCGTTACAATGGCTATGACATTATCATGACCATGACGTTAAAAAGGCTATTATAGTTCAATTGTCTATGGATGTCAAATGGGTATGACGTTAAAAGGGCTATGAATGTCACAATGGATGTGACTTAAAAAGGATATGGACCTCAAGGGGTACGATTTCTATGGATATGAGGACCGAAGGCGATGATGATACTATGTCTATCAGACTATCACGGAAAAAAAAGAACCAGGCCTGCGGAATAGTAGTATTTATGACTCTTAATAGCTTATAACTTAAAATGCCGTGTCAGAGTGAATAGTCTAATATGTCACAAGATATATTAA
>NW_005872304.1:63761-80875 GCF_000147115.1 Myotis lucifugus | reverse complement strand
AAGGGAGGGCATTATCATCAGTATGAGACATGATGTGGGGAGGTTACGTGTCGTTTTTTCTGCCATGGGGTAGAGGTCAGATGGAGAACTTAGGACCATGGGCCTTGGGTCCCAATAATAACATCTCTGAAGGCTGCTCTCTAGACTCTTGCACAGAATACAAGTTCTTGGAGCAAGTCACCAAAAGCAAACAATGGCATGGGGTTACGTGTCCAGATGCATGAATGTTGGGGGACGTGGGTTTTCCTCTTTTATGGAGGGACATGATATCTGCCTCTCACCAAATCTTTTTGTGTGTGTAATTCTCCTCCTGTTGGAAGAGAGTTAGGTTGCTGGGTGAGGGATGGATAAGGATGACAAATTTCAAATGGAGCAAAGATCTGAGCCTGGAACTTTGGTACTTTGCAGGCACTCAGGTTTGGCTGGAAATCAAATGACCAATAAAGGACATGCCATCTGGAGGCTACTCGCTTGCTCTTTGAGGGATGGTGAGGAATTTTTTGCTTGCACTCACCAAAGTAGTATTACAAGACATGTTAATGGAACTTCTTTAAAAAAAAATGAGGGAAAAAAGACGTAAATCTTAATAATAAAATGGTAAAAACTACATCCCTATTGATATTCACTTTAAATGTAAATGCATTAAATGCTCCAATCAAAAGTCATAGGGTAGCTGAATGGATGACAAAACAAGACCCTTATATATGCTGTCTATAAGAGACTGACTTCAGATTGAAAAACAGACCAAAAGTAAAGAGATTACAGAGATATTTCATGCAAACAGGAACAAAGAAACTAAAAGCTGGGGTAGCTCTAACAGGTTTGGCTCAGTGGATGGAGCATTGGCCTGCAGACTGAAGGCTCCTGGGTTCGATTCCAGTCAAGGGCATGTACATTTGTTGCAGGCACATCCCCAGTGGGAGGTGTGCAGGAGGTAGATGATCAATGTTTCTCTCTCATCGATGTTTCTAACTCTCTATCCCTCTCCCTTCCTCTCTGTACAAAAAAAAAAAAAAATCAATTAAATAAATAAATAAAAGCTGGGGTAGCAATACTACTACCAGATAAAGTAGATTTTAAAACAAAGGTTTTAATAAAAGATAAAGAAGAACATTTCATAATTATAACAGGATCAATCCAACCAGAGGATATAACCCTTATAAACATTAATGTACCCAACATAGGAGCACCTAATGCATATGGAAAACAAATATTAATGGATGTAAAAGGAGAGATTGACAGTAATACAGTCATAGAAGATCTATACATATATAATGGAATATGACTCAGCCATAAAAAGAATGAAATCTTATCCCTTGTATCAAAATGGATGGATTTATAGAGTATTAAGCTAGTTGAAAGAAGTCACTTATATGTGAAATTTAAAAATCAAAATAAATGAAAAACAAAATAGAAACAGACCCACATACAGAGAACAAACTGGTGTTTGCTAGAGGGGAGGGGATTTGCATTGGAAGGAAAAGGTGATGGGATAAAGAATTTCAAATTTGCCATCTTGTAGAGGCTCAATAGAGACTGACAGAAAAATAGATGAACAATTCACTAAAGAAATAATTCAAACAGCCAAAACTCTTATTTCAAATATTCAACATTTGTAGTTATCAAAAACAAAAATTAAAACAATGATATAACTTTAAAAAAAAGAGAGAATTTCAAATTGTCAATTACAAAATAGTACTGGGGATGTAAAGTACAGCATAGAGAATCTAATCTAATAATAGACAAACATGGTAATTGACTGTTCCTTTGCTACGCTTCCCATGGACTAATCAGCGTGATATGCAAATTAACTGCCAACAAAGATGGCGGCTAATTTGCATATGTAGGCACCAAGCGATGGAGCGAAGCCCGCTGGCCCCGGGCAGAAGCAGCAAGCGAAGGCCAGCGTGGCGAGCGAAGCTCAAAGCCCGCTGCCCCGCCCCCAGGGCCTGAGCAGCGAGCAAAGAGCTAAGCCCATTGTGCCGGCCCCACCCCTAGGGCCTGAGCAGTGAGTGAAGAGCAAAGCCCGCCCCGCCGGCCCCTCCCGGTGAAGAGCGAAGGCCTGGGTTCTGGGCACCGGAGGAAAACTGGTGCCAGCAGCCAGGGGAAGGAGCCCCCAAGGGGCCCCAGACTGCGAGCAGGCACAGGCCAGGCTGAGGGACCCACCCGAGTGCACAAATTTTTGTGCACTGGGCCTCTAGCCCTATATAATAAAACCCTAATATGGAAATCAACCAAATGAGGGAACAACCGGTTGCTATGATGTGCACTGACCACCAGGGGGCAGATGCTCAAAGCAGGAGCTGCCCCCTGGTGGTCATTGGCTACCACAGGAGGAGCGCCACTCAGCCAGAAGCTGGGCTCACAACTGCTGAGAGCAGCAATTGTGGCAGAAGCCTCTCCCTCCTCTGTGGCAGTGCTAAGGACCCCTAGGGGGATGTCCGACTCCCAGCTTAGGGGGAGTGGGCGTAAGCTAGTAGGCGGACTTCCCCTGAGGGGTCCCAGAATGCGATAGGGTGTAGGCCGGGCTGAGGGACCGGCCCTACCCCATTGTATGAAAGTGGTACACCAGGCCTCTACTATAGTTGATAATATTGCAGTAACAATGCATGGTGCCAGGGGGGACTTGATTTATCAGAGATCACTTTGTAAATTACATAAATGTCTAACCACTATATTGTACACCTATAACTAATATAAAATTGACTGTGAACTGTAATTGAAAAATGAAAATGAATAAAGGTGTCACCTCTGCCATCACCATGCACTGATTGTCGACCATGAATTATTTTTTCTCTGTATCTTCTATTACTTTCTAACATGCTGTGAAGGGTTCTTTTCCAAAGATGGCCTCAGCCACATCCCCCTCACCACATGCACTTTTGCCATGTGACCTTGCCATCCCCTGGGGAGAGGTGGGGCCTAATTCCCTCTCCTTGCATCTGGGACTAGCTCTGATGACTAGCACCTGAGGAAGGGGGCATAGCTTTCCCTTTGAGGCTGTGACATAGATGCCTTGTGGTTTCTGAGTTGGGCACTTGGAACATACCCATGCCCTTGCTCTGGCTGGGAGCAGCCACACCAGGTGGAGAGCACCCTAGGCCACCCGGTTAAACAGCCCCAGTGAGCTCCCAACTGACAGCCAACACCAGCTGCAGCCCCAACAGGGACCTTCTAGAATGTTATGGACCAGTCAGGCCCCCAGTGACTGCAGCCTAAGCCTGTGGGACATGCAGCAGAAGAACTGCCCGCTAAACCCAGTCAACCATAGAACAGGAGAGAATCAAAAGGTTGTTTTGCTGTGGGATTGTTTGTTACCCAGGGGTCGATAACAGGAACACAGACCATAGAATTCACTGCTATTCCTATATTCTCATTATTGTCTGTCTCTCCTGTCAGACTGTCAGCATCAGGAGAGCGGGCGTCTGTCTGTTTTCATGAAATGTTTACCAGGCCTAACGTGAAGCCTGGCACTGAGGCCCTCACGACATCGTAGTGGATGAAGGAGTGAGCAAATGCTGACCAGGCTCCTTACAGCTGATCTGAGACAGGAAGGAGGGACACTGTGTTTGGTTTGGAGCCTGTCTCAGTCGGATGGGGCTGCCATAACCAAACACCACTGATTGGGCGGCTGAAACACTACAAAAGTTTATTTTCTCACAGCTCTGGAGGATTCAAGTCCAAGATCAAAGTGCCAGGCAATGTGGTTTCTGGTTGAGGGCCCCCTTCCTGCCTGGCAGATGGCTGTCTTCTCCCCATGTCTTACCATGGCTTTTCCTCTGTGTGTGCAGGGAGGGGTGGGGGGTGTAGGTATCTGATATCTTTCTCTTATAACCACCTGTGCTATCCAATTAGAGCCCCACCCCATGACCTCATTTAACCTTAATGATTCTCCTTAAAGCAGTGGTTCTCAACCTTGGCTGCACATTAGAATCACCTGGGAATCTTTCTAAAATCCTGATTTCTGGGCCTCATCCTCTGGAAATTCTGTTTCTTTGTTATGGGGTGGGGCCACAACATTAGTAACAAAGAAACAGAATTCCCGGAGGATGAGGCCTAGAAATCAGGATTTTTTTTTTTTTAATATATTTTATTGATTTTTTACAGAGAGGAGGGGAAAGGGATTAGAAACATCGATGAGAGAGAGACATCGATCAGCTGCCTCCTGCACGCCCCCTCCTGGGGATGTGCCCGCAACCAAGGTACACGCCCTTGACCAGAATTGAACCTGGGACCTTTCAGTCCGCAGGCCGATGCTCTATCCGCTGAGCCAAACCGGTTAGGGCAGAAATCAGGATTTTAACAAGATTCCCAGGTGATTCTAATGTGCAGCCAAGGTTGAGAACCACTGCCTTAAAGGCTCTGTCTCTAAATGCAGTCACATTGGAGGGTTGATGGCTCAAAATATGAATTTTGGGGGACACAACTCAGTCCATAAATACTGTTCCTCTCATGTGTGATTTTGTTACCTACCAACTGGTCTCCATTTCCTGAGCCCCTCCTCAAGCCTGATGCTCAGTGCCCCCAGACTCTGGTCTCCCACAGAGCTCGGCACCTGCCCACCACCTGCATCTGAGTCCTTTGAACTGGGGCTGGGGGTCTGGGTACCTTTCGGGATCAGGAATGACTGATGCTCAGAGGCAGCCATAGCTCAGCTGCCACACATGGGGCTCTAGGGAGCCCTCCCCTGGCTTGCAGCCCCTCTGCATGTTCAGCAGCTTAAACAGTACCATAGCCTGGCTTATGAATGACAGAGTTTTTTTCTCCCAGTTCTAGAGGCTGAGAAGTTCAAATCAAGGTGCCAGCACATTCAGTGTCTAGTGAGGGCCACTCCTGGTTCATAGATGCCCGTCCACTCACTGTGTCCCCAGATGTGGGCAAGGCCAGGCAGCTCTCTGGAGTCTCTGTTATCAGGGCTCCACCCTCATATGCCAGTCGCCTTCCAAAGGCCTTGCTTCCAAATACCATCACATGAGGGTTAGGTTTCCACCTATGAATCTCAAGGGGACACACACATTCAGCCTATAGCACCCCCAGCATCCTGGCTCAGCTGTCAGGGTAGGAATGAGGCTTAGGGCTGAGGCTGCAGAGTTCCTATGTTCAGGGATGGGGGGAGCAGAGAGCAGGGTGGGGAGGGTCCTATCTGAGGAGGCGGGTGGGTGGGTCCCCACAGAGGAAAGAGATGGGACCCCGGGGTCCTCTGGCCACAGGCTGCGGAGGGTGACGGGACCGCTGCTGGGCCATGGGCAGCCTGGGTCCTCTCGCTGAGGTCCTTGTCTCCCAGCGAGGTGCACAGCCACACCCAGGTTCAGTGCCTGGTCCTCAGGGCCCTCGGCATGGCCCGAGGCCTGTCGTGTCCCAGGGGAGGAAGGGACCACTGAAGGCCAGGGCGGCCTGCTGCTTGGGGCTGGGCTCAGGCTTGGCAGGGGTACTGGCCCAGTCAGTGGGACCCTGGAAACCCCAGGACATTGGGACCAGGGCTCATCCCTACAGGGACAGCCCAGCTCTTTGCTTTCTGTGACCCGGAGGACCCCTTCCAAACAACAGCAGGGGTCCCCGTGGCACACCCTTCCCTGCTTCTCTGTAGGGAGCCAATATAAGGTTAAGCCTCGGACTGACAAACAAGTCCCAGCTTAGAGGGCACTGTCCTCTTAACCATAATTAGGCTTGACCTTATAACACTCCCTAGATCTTATCTGGGAAGCTAATGGGCTGAAGGAAGTGCAGGAAGTGGTAACTATGGTCAAAATAAGTGAAACTCACAAGAACTGTGTAACTATGGTAACCACTGCCTTGTTTACCTCTAACTATAAAAGGTCGGTGCGGCCTGAGCACAGGTGGAAGTCCTTCCTCTTGAGTTGGACTTACCCGCCTGGCCCCCCAATATTCCCAAATTATCTCTTGTCTTTTCTCTTTCATTTGTGTGTGGCTCCTCTTCCAGATCCTGAACTCTGAACCACGCAGGACATGGAGGGAAACACTTAGACATTTGGCACCTGAACATGGACTCTGGAAGTGAAGGTTTTGCTAGAGCAAAAAAACGAAGTTTCACCCGTAAGGTGAGGAACAAAGAATGCACCATAAAGGTAGGCACCGTAAAGGTGGCGGGATATTTCACCGCACACAAAGCCCATGACCAGCTACAGAAGTCCGGATCTGTAGGTGGTGTGGGAACGTTTTCTTCAGCCAGGCTAATGGGGCAGTATTTGGCTTTTAAAAAGTAAGAAACTTTATTGTAGACTTTTGATTTGCATGCTTAAGGAGCTAAAGTTTCAGAAAGTAATCTCTTATAATTTTTGCTTGATATTATACAACATAACCCTTGGTTTCTTGAAGAAGGTACATTAGATCTCAAAAGAATATTCATGAATTTTTCCAGGTGTGTTCTTTCAGGGTCATGTTCTCTACTGATTGGTCAGCACCAAAGCAAGAGGTCATTAGTCATTGCCCCTGGTCCTGGCATCACATAATAAGAAGCAACTGCACATTTCTTACTTTGAAATACACTTTTTATTTCATTATCCACAATAACTGTTACGGATACCTGAAAAATATGATGTATTCAATCAACCAACAAAGCTTGGCTCTTATGTATTTAATGAAGTTTGCAGCAGCCCATTAATTGTGATTTCCTCCTGCCCCTCACTGCCCCTACTTCAAGGTTATGGACCTAAAATAGTGTGTTCCTTGTATTCATTCATTTGTTTCTTCAATTATTTGTTTTCACTAAAAACAAAAAAAGTATTAGGAGCTTCCTATATTCTGAGCATCATAGATATAAAGCCAGCAAACACCTGGTGTCTGCCCTCAAGGACTTTAAGTACAATTAGGGAGATAGATATCAAAGTAGCATGTGGTCAGCTCTGCTGGGGGAGAGGTGTATCAGTCAGCTATTGCCACAATGATGCTCTGCCATAAATTGCTCAAAGACATACTGGCTTAAAAAGTAAACTGCAGGCTCACGTTCTGCAAGATGATGGCCAATTCCCTGTCTGTGCTCGACTCCAAGCTTTCAGCTCCAGGCTCTATGTTGCTTCTCAAGGCTCTCATCATTCTTAGATCAGATTATGTTCCCATAGATCAAGGTTGGGGAATGTCTGGCCCGAGGGCCAAAATCATTTGGTCTGGCCCTGCCAAGGCATTAGGGGTGAACAAATTAAATCAGTGGTCACCAACCTTTCATACCTCACGGACCACCAATGGTCCGCAGACCACCAGGTAGTGACCGCTGAATTAAGTATTTGACCACACATAGCAGGCTAATTTTGTATGGCCCAAGAATGATGTTATAAATACCCAAATGGCCCCTGGCATAAAAAAGGTTCCCCTTCCCTATCACAGATAGAGGTCAGTCAAGAGCCAGAGTACCCAATTGTGCAAAAGTTGTTCAAGTCTTTGTCCTTGTTGCAGTCACTAAATGCCATTGACCAAAGCAAGTAGCACGCCAAGCCCAGCATCAATGGACAGCCGGGTATACTCCACCTTTCCATGAGGCAGCTGTGGATCCTACTACAGAAAAGTGAAGACCTGGGACCCAAACTTTAATTTGCCACATGAGAGAACCTTCGATCTATATCCTGAAAGATGATTACAAGCTTATCAGGTGGATCTAAACATCTGAAATCCGGATCAGGAGGAATTAAGGGCTGTTGGTGCACAGTGTTTGGCCTAAAAGAAATGAGGGGTAGGAGCGGGGACTGTTTGGAGGCATCCATGCTCAGTGTCCGTCATGGAACATACTGGGGCCATCGGTGTGCAGAGATGGGCACAGCCTTTGCATGCCAGAGCCAGATGGATCTGGAGCTTTAATGAAGGCCTCGTCCTCCTGATAGACCACGACGGGGCCATTTAAGTCAGTGTCTTCGTTTTGATGACAGTGACACTCAAAAGAAGAAAAGTGGGACTCACATTCTGGGCTGCCTTCTGCAGTCACCAATCCTTCATTCTGTTGTCTTCCGAGGACTGAGGCTGGGGTTTGTATTAGTTTCCTGTTGCCACTGTTAACAAATTACCTCAAACTTAAATGGCTTAAAAACAACACACATGTATTGTTTTACAGTTCTGGAGTTTAGAAGTCTGAAATGGGTCTAAGAGCTAAAAATCGAACCTATGGTGAGTGGCTACAGCATTTGGACAGATTCAAGGCTCAGACTACTGAGAGGGCAGGGTGGTCTCATAGCAAAGCCACGTGCAAGTTCAAACTTGGAGGACAAAGCCCTCTCAGCACAATTATAGACAAAGGCTATCGTTGTAAGCCTGGCCTTATGGTCTAAACCTGTGATCTCAGGTGGCTAAGGGATATATGCTGCAGGAGGTGCAGCAAGTGCCCAAAACAAAGCTTGATAGAGTTCGGGTGCATGTAATTGAGTAGATTCAAAATCCATGAGAACATTGTAAATATCTTGACCATGCTCTTACTTTGCCTCGTTAAATCTGGCTATAAAATAAAGATTCGGCTTGCAGGCTGTGGCACTGTCTCTCCATCCAAGAGCAGTGTCCCACCTACCCTCAGCTTTATTCTCTTGTTTGTCTTCTTTAATCCTTCATCCCCCACCCCACCCCCACCCCCACCACTTCAGGTTCACCCCTGGCCATGCTGAGCATGGCTCACAAACCTATTCTGGAGACTCTAGGACAGATCTGTTTCCTTGCCTTTGCCAGCTTCTTGGGCCCAACTGCATTCCTTTGGTTTGTGATTCCTTCCTCTGTCTTCAAAGCCAGCAGTGGAGCATCTTCAAAATTTCCTCTGACCCTGAACTTCGGCCTCCCTCTTCCACATTTTTTTATTGATTTTAGAGAGGAAGGGAGAGGGAGAGAGAGAGAGAAAAAAAATCAATGGTTTGAGAGCTGCCTCCTGCACACCCCTCACTGGGGTTCAATCCTGCAAATGGGGCATGTGCCCTTGACCAGAATCAAACCCAGGACCCTCAGTCCACAGGCCAACACTCTATCCACTGAGCCAAACTGGCTAGGGTCCTCTTCCACATTTAAAGGATGCTTGTATCCATACTGGGCTCACCTGGATAACCCAGGCTGACCTTATTTTCAGGACAGATGGTTGAAGCATCCATCTTATATAAAAACTGCTGTTTGAAATTTGACCCTGCTATTTCTGGCTTCTGTAAATGCTTGCTGGCTTAAATAATAAGGAAAATAAGACTACTCTCATTTCAGAGAGGCCATTAAACCTTCCCCAGACGAAGTGAAGGTTCTCACCAAGACATTGGTCGAGAATTCTGTTCTGGGTCATGGGTGCCAGGAGTGCCCCCACGCCCATCTGGGGAGGTGGGCATTGTTTCGTTTATCTGCTCAGCTCCAGTCTGGACTAGTCTACTGAGAGAGTGTGGGTACGGATGTTTGTCTGTCTTGGCATAATTATCTGCTCATTAACTGGTCTGTGTGAAGTGAAAGCTACTTTGATTTATTCTGCATTTCTGTTGATTCGTCTAGCTCAGTGATTCCCAAAGTTGGCACTACTGCTCCCTGGTGGGCGCTACAGCAATCCAGGGGGGGCAGTGATGGCCACAGGTGCATTTGTTTTAACTTTTTTTGTATTACCTTTCTATTCTGAGTTCAATAAATAGTTTCATAATTTCAAACTTCAATGTTTCTAATTTACACCTTTCTTTACTATATTTTACAAAAAATGTAGAAACATTAATACATATATCTTTCTGTTTAATTGCTATTAAAATTTTAAAAAAAATAATTTCCAAGGGGCACTGAGTAATATTTTCTCTGGAAAGGGGGCAGTAGGCCAAATAAGTTTGGGAACCACTGGTCTAGCTAAACATTTGGGCTGTACCCGTGATGGTCTGCAAAAGTCTCTAGCAGCTGCAAGATTTATTTTTCTCAGAGTCTTTTGCTCACTATTGTGGAGGGAATCAGCCCACTTAGCTAATAAAAATTTCTGTCTATGTTTGTATAAGTAAGGGTTTCAGTTTGCTCTGATTTGTAAATTTGCTGTATTAAACTGAAAATTTAAAGTTCTAGGGTAGATTTAAAGGCTAAAACAAAGGCTGGCTAGGGTCCAAGATTGCTTGGTTCTGAGATTGCTTGTAAGAAAAGCAAGAGAGAAGTCTTTCAAGTTAACTATTTGTTTAGCAAATTAACAAAGTAGTAAATTTCAAAGAACAAAGAACTTGTTATTTATGGTTTTCTTATCTCTTTTGGTGGACGGAGACTTCCACGGGCAGGACTTAGAGCTCCACAGGGTGGAGAGATTTACTGGCCCTGTCCCTGCCTGTGACATCATAGTCCAATGTGAGCCACCTGAAGCAGAACTAAGGCTGAAGTTATTATTAACTGTCTATGGACCCCGTTAACCCTGGTTGTGTGTCTTGTGTGGTCTGTTGTCTTTGTGGTTGTGTGTTTTGTTTGACTTGCTGTTTTCAGTTATTTATTAGGATCCTCATAGAGGACATAACCTGGTCTTTCTCTTCCTCCCTCATCCTAATTCTGACAGCATCTGTAACTGGATTAAAGATCTTTTCTTTCAGTCAGCAAGAAATCTCCCTATACACCCTTATCCTCATCCACTATCATTCTAGGCTGACTAAGAGTCATTTTTCTCCACAGGTCGGACCCCAGCCTCTAGGAGGGAGGACTACTATAGCAGTAGTCTATGGTTTTCTCGGAAACTCCCACTGTTTAAAGGGAGACAAACAACTGGACTGGGGGACAGGGAGATTGGTTGGAGAGATCAAGAGTAGTAAAAGAGGAGGATTTAAGATCCTCTAAGAGTAAAGAGGAAAAATCTGTGAGGGAAAGCAACTGTACAGAAAGAAAAAAGTATCATTAAATGTAAAAAGCCTAAATATACAGGATCTCAGACCATTTGCCTTGTTTCAGGACAGAGTAAATGGTTAATGCAGAAAGAGGGGGGCGGTCGGCAGTTAATTATGAAGCAGGGAGAGATAGGTTTTTGTTGATTTTACTGGCTGCAGACCGCTCTGCAGGCGTAGGGGTCTGGTCCATAGCCTACCACCAGGTGCCTTATCTGAACTTTGCTAGATTCAAGGTCGCAAGTTTTCTGCGAGCACAATTAATCTTTCTCTGCCCCGGTTTATTCTTTTTAACCCTTCCAATACTAAATTAGACCAATACAATATACTTGAAATTACATAAGGAAAAATATAGCAGTTTGTACTAGACAAGTTTCAATTTACCTGTTCTTAGTTTTATCACAGAAGGTCTAGGTATATTTTCTTGAAAGTTAAAGTACATTTAAAATGTGTTCATAAATATTAATCTAAAAATGCTGACTGTTCACTTTTGGTAATCATTAAAAGATTGAGGTTTCTAAGAATAAAGAATTCTAATACATAAAAAACAACAACAACTAAACTCCCAGGAGCCAAGTGGAGGAGAAACTGAGCTGAAGTCCGCAGCTGCCCTGGTGATTTAGAACTGGTTGCTAGGTAGATTCAGCCAGGTGAAAGAAGGGGGAGGTGGGGCTGGATGCCCAACCTGCCTGCAGTGGCCCTGGAAGAAGCCACCGCAGCGAGAAAAGTGGGGGATAGCAGAAATATACCTGACACTAGAGCTGCCCCGCTGCCACCCAATGAGTAATGAGTGTTTTACAACAAGCAATACAAGACTTGGGCCTTTGGCTTGCAGGATACAGCAGTTAAAACAGAAACCAGTGACTGCTACTAGCCTTCCTGCAGCCCCAGGAATAGAGCAGCGAGCCCGGGATCTATGAAAGCTGCAGATAGAGCTAGCGAAAGCTCCCTGTTTGCAAATGTACTGAAAGGGTTCAGTACCTGTTGCTGCTGGAAGAGGAGGGGCTGATATCCCCTTCCAGTGCACTCCCTTGGGAGAGGCCTGGTCACGGCTCTACCACAAAGGGGACTAGTGGGAAGACAAGGATAGCAGGCCCTGTAACTGACAAACAGGGTTAACAAAAGGGCAAAGGAAAGGCACTCTCCCTGGACCTGGGAGCCATCAGGAATTTGAAATTCTCCAAGGGAGGAGTCTGACTCAGAGACTGGCTGAGACCCCCTTGGGTTAGGAGGACTGGAGGCTACATATTGAACTTATAAACTGCAGTTTGCTAGGCAGAGGTCCAAGCCCAGTTGTATACAGGTTAGGCTGCCTGTGTACAGCAAAACAACTTTCTCCTGTGCCAGAATAAATTTTAGGGAAATTGGACAGACTGTGTTTGTGGCTAGAAAGAAGAACTGGCTGCAACGCATAGCCCTGACAGTGGCCTGCAGAAAACTGTATAATAGACTTAGATATACCTGTGTCTTCATAGGCATGACTTCAGAGAGACAAGGACAGTTTTGCCTTGTGTAAGAAGGTCAAAAATAGAAGGTCATCTCCCTAAGATGTTTGTATAGCCCTACCATGTGTCATGTATGGTAGCAGAAAATTTGGCTGCCTGAAGTAGCCACAGTGCCCATATTGTACCTCATTATGTTGATATGTTACATTACCCTTCATTCTCTTACAGTTTTGAATGCAGTTGTCAAAAGGGCAGGTGCCCAACTGGGCAAAGAAGAATACCCATCAGGTTTTGGTCTCTATTGAGAGACAGTGGGAAGCCTGTATACTGTCTTGCAGGCCTGTGTGACCATGCCCATGTTAGGGGTGGCACAAACCTCAGCTGTAGGAAACTGGGGAAGGCCTGTTTGGAACAGAGGGAAGTAATAAAGTGGTGAGTACTAGCCCTCTGTTACAGGAATTACAGACCCTGTGAGGTCCTGTGACATGTGAGAGCCTGTAAAGAAATAAAGCTCCCTTAGTCCATTCCGAGAGAACAAGTCAAGTAAGGGGAGCCTTACTACAGGGACAGCTGTAACTATATATTTGAATATAGACACATTGTAAATTTATTCTTGCCATTTGAAGACAGTTATATATTATTCCTCCCTCATTCTGAAGAGTCCATGAAAAGGACTGACAAGGAAAATCAGAAGATCTTAAAGCAGGTCAGTATATTTTTCTCCTTATATAATTCCTCCGAAATTTGGCAATACTTAATAAATCATGGCAATACATTTCTTTGCATAGATTCAATAAGACTGGTTCCTAATAGTGGTTTTAGTAACTGAAAACTTTGACTGGAGTATCATGTTTTAAAGAGATCTGTCTGGACTCTGAAGACTTGAAGCCAATAAGAGTGCCATGGAAAAATCCTGGTATCCTACTTGGGAGCCCTGAAAATGGCTGGTGCTGGAGCATCAGGCCCATGCCCTACCATCAGTGGCGGTTGGTCAGAGTAGAAGGGGAGCAATAAGGACACCTCTGCATCCCTGCAGAACCCCCACGCACTCTGGGCCGCGAGGGGTAGGAAGGCTACTGAGATGGGTCTTAAAGCCTAGGGCATGGGCCCAGGTGGAGTCGCTACAGGTGAGGGATTCACCTAACTCAGCAGATACTTCAGGCAGGCCTAATGGCAGCTGGATGGCTTGGCTTCCTGGCCCTACGGGGCACATTAAGATTCAATCATGAAATTCTGGCAAAGGTAGTCAGTTACCATTCTTGTTGTGTTTATGCAAACAATCAGGCCAAATTGAATACAATAGGTAAATTGGTCTTGATTTGGCTTTTTTGATAAACATAGAGATAATTTTGAGAAGAAAAAGTCTATTTCAATAGAGGTTATTAAAACTGAAATGTTTTCTTTCCCTTCCACCAGACCATTTGTTACAGTTTGTCTCCACCAGGTCACAAGCCCACCTCCTTCTGTGCCCAGGCCTCATCGTCCCTCTGACAGACAGCAAGGATCTCTTGGCTCTGAGAGAAAACTCTGTCCCTCCTCAGCACGAAGCAGCTATAGAAGAAATTCAACGTCCATTTTCCCTAAAAGAATTCAGAGCCAGGATCCTTGAGGTAATATATTAGGCAGTGAGACAGACATGAGCAGAGCAAGGATGATGGGCCAACTAGCGCTACCAGATGTAACTAAGTATTTCCACCTCTAGATATATAAGACAAGGGGCATAGCCAAAGAGGTACTCACCCAAAGTCTCAGCCCCTAGAAAAGGTTGGTAGACTATTTGTCCAAAAGACTTGACCCCTTTGCATTTGGGTGACCTACTTGCCTCCGAGTGACAGCAGCCAGAGCTATGCTTAACAATTTATACTGATAGCAGATACGCATTTGCAACGGCTCACGTACATAGTGCTATTTACAAGGTCAGGGGACTCCACAGAAGCAAGAGGAAAGTGGGCCACAGATGAAGCAGCCCAGGAGGCTGCCCTAAAACCAGTGGGGCCTCTACAGATTCTAGTGATTTTTCCAGAATCTGACCTATCCACCTCACCAGCTTATATGGAAACCCAATCTAGAAAAGCTGAAATCCATAACCAATCTTTATTCGAGTTCTTACAGGTTTTACAGTCCACCCAGAAAGCAGTCCAGGAGCACGTCTGAGATGCTCTGCCTGAACCAACTTCTGATCTGGTCCGTCCTTTCCAACCTGGTGACTCTGTTTGGGTAAAGAAATTTGCCACCTAAGGACTGACTCCTACCTGGAAAGGACCACCCCCACAGCAGTCAAGGTCGACGGGATCCTGACGTGTCTTCATCACGCCCAGCTTAAGACAGCCAGGCAAAATAGAGAGTCCAGGACTCTTTGGACCCTCTAGAGATTACTCCGGGCCCTCATTCTGGGCCCTTATTTTATAAACAGGCCCACTGACTTTATTTGGCAGAGAATTAATTATAGTCCTCAGGGGTCAATATAACTCCCTCCCCAACAATGACCCAAAAGAGTCAATGATTTGACTCATGTACATAAAACCAGTGGGGAATGAAGCATCCATCTTATATAAAACCTAATGTTTGAAATTTTAACCCTGCTATTTCTGGCTTCTGTAAATGCTTGCTGACTTAAATAATAAGGAAAATAAGACTACTCCCATTTCAGAGAGGCCATTAACCTTCTCCAGATGAAGTTATCAGTGCTGGCGTGAGGCCAAGCCTTTAGTTGAGGTCTCAAAGCACTAGCACATAGGGCCCTTTAAGAACTTGCAAAGGGGAGAAACCAAGATGGCGGCATAGGTAAACACCGGAAAGTGCTGCCTCCCACAACTTCAAAAATACAACGAACAGACAAAACAGACATCATCCAGAACTACAGGAAGGCTGGCTGAGTGGAAATTCTACAACTAGAAGGAAAGAGAAAAGCACACTGAGACCCAGAGGAGCTGCAGAAGTAAAGTGCAGAGGTACAGAGGCTCGAGCGTGCGCATGTAAAGGGGCTGGCACCTGAGGACATGGCTGTCTTTTTGAATCGGGAGGGAGTCACAAGCTCCCGACTGCTCTGAACTCCGGTTCCAGGAAGTCTCTGGGGACCCAGGACTCATACGGGGAGAAACTGGACTGTCTGGCAGCAGGCAGAACTCGGAACTTGAGGGCGGCTTTCCCTCAGAGGTGCTTGCAGCGATTACCGGGACACTGAGATGCGTGGCCCCTTAGGGCAGGGCTGAAGATCAGCCATAGCTGCTTGCTCCGCCCTTTGATTCCCTGAGACCCCGCCCCACCCAGGCTGCAGCAGAGGCTTTTGCATATGAATGCCCTGGCCCTTTGCTACCTGAAAATTACCTAACAAATTGCAGCTGGGCCAGAGAGACCCAGAACTTCCAAGAGAAGGCCCAAGGCCCCACAGCAGCTTGCATTGCTTCACAGCTGGGCCTCATGTGGGCACCTCCAAACTCCAAAAAAGGAAGGGGAATCTGCAGTTCTCTTTGTAGCTCCTGCTGGGTAACCTTAGGCAGAGGCTAAATCAGCACCTCCTTAGATCCAAGAGCCAGTGTACCCAGTGGTCAGAGTGGGACCATCCAGATTACAACTCCTCAGATCCATAAGGGACACACTCAGGGGGGCAGACTCAGTGAGCACCAAAGCCCCACTGAAGCAAGTCTTGCCCCAGAAGGGTGTCTTCAGCACAGAAGTTCTCCCACTGCAGACACAGCTGATTCTCACTTCCAATTGGCCTGGAGGTCAATTCCTCCCAGTGATCCTACAACAATCAAGGCATAACTACAACAAGACTGTGCACAAAGCCCACAAGGGGGTGCACCAAGAGTGTCCACCTTAGGTAATTGGGGAGGCTGAGCCACTGGGCCCTACAGGACACCTAGCACAGAAAGCCACTCTATCAACTCAGGGAAGCATAAAAAATGCAGAGACAAAGAAACGGGTCACAAATGACAGAAATGGAGGAAAGCAAACGACTGGATATAGAGTTCAAAACCACGTTTATAAGGTTTTTCAAGAATTTTATGGAAACCGCCGATAAATTTAGTGAGACCATGGAGGATATCAAAAAAGACCAACTAGAAATTAAGCATACACTGACTGAAATAAAGAATAATATACAGAGATCCAACAGCAGACAAGAGGATCCCAAGAATCAAGTCAAAGATTTGAAATATGAAGAAAAAAAAATACCCAACTGAAAAAGATAAAAGAAAAAAGAATCCAAAAATATGAAGATAGTGTAAGGAGCCTCTGGGACAACTTCAAGCGTACCAACATCAGAATTATAGGGCTACCAGAAGAAGAGAGAGAGCAAGATATTGAAAACCTATTTGAAGAAATAATGACAGAAAACTTCCCCTACCTGGTGAAAGAAATAGACTTACAAGTCCAGGAAGCGCAGAGAACCCCAAACAAAAGGAATCCAAAGAGGACCACACCAAGACACATCATAATTAAAATGCCAAGAGCAAAAGACAAAGAGAGAATCTTAAAAGCAGCAAGAGAAAGACAATCAGTTACCTACAAGGGAATACCCATACGACTGTCAGCTGATTTCTCAACAGAAACTTTGCAGGCCAGAAGAGAGTGGCAAGAAATATTCAAAGTGATGAATAGCAAGAACCTACAACCAAGATTATTTTATCCAGCAAAGCTATCATTCAGAACAGAAGGTCAGATAAAGAGCTTCACAGATAAGAAAAAGCTAAAGGAGTTCACCACCAAACCAGCATTATATGAAATGCTGAAAGGTATTCTTTTAGAAGAGGAAGAAGAAAAAGGAACTCTTACCATTTGCCACAGCATGGATGGAACTGGAGAGCATTATGCTAAGTGAAATAAGCCAGTCAGAGAAGGATAAATACCACATGATCTCACTCATTTGTGGAATATAATGAAC
>NW_005872304.1:57808-63489 GCF_000147115.1 Myotis lucifugus | reverse complement strand
GCCTGCGCGGGGGGGCGGGGGTAGGGGGTAACGTGGGGATAAGGACACATATGTAATATCTTAATCAATAAAAAAATATTAAAAAGAAAAAAAACAACAAAGAAAAACCAAACAAAAAAAGAAATTAATATGTGCGTGTTTGGTATCTTGGAATAAATTCCAGTTGGTCCTTTTAAACTGCTCCAGGCGTGTGATGACCAATGCACGTGAGGAAGAAAAGGAGCCAGCTCTGTGGTTTGATGTCCCCTAGGCACTGACTTTCCTCAGCACGTGCCTCTAGCAGAGCAAACCCCAGACCCCACAGGTGCCGCTGGTGCCTAGGGAGAGGATGACAACCGGGCGCAGGAGCCGGGGAGCTGGGAGCCTGGGCGGCCCTAGAGGGGCCGGGAGGGAGGGGCGCGAGCTTGGGGGAGAGCAGAGGAGGGCGAGCTTCCTCAGGAGAGCGGGGAGGGTCTGGGCTGGGGCGTCTGGGGCTGTGAGGAGATGGCGATCGCAAAGCACAGACGCCAAAGCTCCTCCCACCGGGCACTCCTTAGGGTTCAAGGCCAAGGCCTGCTCCCGGCGGGGAGCTGAGGCCAGAGGGGCGGCCGCCAGCGCCCCGGCCCCCCAAAAAAAGGAAAAAAAAAAAGAACTTGCAAAGGGAACCGGAAAAAAACCATATTTGGGAGACAAAGAGGGTAAGATAGTATAAATACAGGAAACTTCCTGTGTGATTTCACCCAGAATTTGAGATACATTTCCTCTGTGCCCGCGCGTAATAAATGTAACTCCATCTCTCTAAGCGTTGCTTGGTTCTTCTCCAGTTTTTCTGTAACAACACGAGAAAGCTTTCCAGTTCCTGGTCTGTGTTCTAACTTGTCCTGCGTGCGTATTCAGAGTTTGACAGGACGGGCCGGAGATGACAGCAGTGAGGCAACACTGGTTCTGAGAAAAGTCACATGACCGATGCCAGCAGTGCAAAGAGCCGCTCGGTTTGTGACCCTGATGCAAAGATTACCCCAAGACTGCGCCCTGGGTAACATAACTGCCAGCGGGCACCTCAATAAAAATGTATTTTTTTTAAATCCAAAAAATTACCACACCACCACCACTGTCAACAACAAAACTCAGAAACAAAAGTAACTTTCTTATTTATTTATTTTTAATATATTTTTATTGATTTCAGAGAGGAAGGGAGAGGGAGAGAGAGATAGAAACATAATGATGAGAGAGAATCATTGATCGGCTGCCTCCTGCAGGGCCACTAATGGGGATGGAACCTGGAACCTGGGCATGTGCCCTTGAATAAAATCGAACCCAGGACCTTTCAGTCTGCAGGCCAATGCTCTATCCACTGAGCCAAACCAGCTAGGGCCAAAAGTAACTTTCTTTAGCTTGATGAGGCTTGATAAAACACCTCTGGTGCGTACTGGGTCATTAGAGTTGGGATACCTTGCATTGTTACTGTGGAATTGTATTTGAATATTTACCCTGAGAGACGTTAATACCCACAACCTTGCCAAGCTTGCTCTGCACAGGTGGCTCATACATCTGGGGAAACATCTGTGGTACAAGAGCAAGAAAACATCCAGAGTGGCCTACGGGATGCTGCTGGCACCCTAACATTTAGTGTGGCGGGAAATCTGTTCTTAAACACACTGACTCCCTTCCTGGGAAGCCCTCCTGCTGAATGTGACTGCAGACTCTAGACCAAAGGTTCACAAACCTGTCCTAGAAAGCAGCAAAAGAAGGCTGAGAAAACAACTGGGTATGCAGTGCTCAGGTTATTTACAGGCTGGCCTCCAGTACCTTCTGGAGAGCTTTTACATAGTAATTGGTCTTTGAAGGTGTTCTGCACTTCAGTTTTCAAGCACTTTCTCCAGAGTGGAGGTTGAAAGAAAGTTGTAAGGACTACATGCTGGGCAGACCTGTTCACTTAGATATCTCCCCACCCCGGGACTTCATCCCACGCTGTGCTGGAGTGCTCCGTGCTAACACAGGGGTTCTCCATCCTGCTACACCCTCACTTGGGGAGCTTCTGAAAAACACAGATGTCCAGCCCACCATCCCTCCTTCATTCTGATTTCACGTTTGAAAATTCTCTAGATTATTCTAACAAAAAGGCGGGATGGAGGCCTCTTGAGCTATACACTGGTCATATTTCACAGGGGGAACAAAAAATCCCAATTAGGACATGGGCATCACCACTTTCTTCTCTTGAGCCCTAGGAATGAATTGAAACTTCTATGTAGCTTTTCCTTCCACCTTCAATATCTGTGGGCTTATAATTACCTACAAGAGTGTTTTCTAGGTAAAATCTGTTATCACAAATAATATGACATTAAAATAAAAATGAGTAAAATATATTTTTTTAAAATGGGTAGGGTTGGGAATGCTGCACAATGTTTATTTTTACTGTTCTCATGAGTCACCTTTTCATTTCTAGAGCTCCCCCTCAGCTGGGCATCGGTCAGGTCCTCCCTGCAGGATGCTCTGTATACTGCTCTGCCCCCCCCCTGGGGGTCCCAGCCTCGGCTCTGAACAGCAGGGGGAGATGCTCAGCCTCCCAAGCTCCCTCTTGCTTCATCCTGGACTGTGGGTGGCAACACCACTGTGCTTTCCTATAGAGAACATGTGGGGACAGCCATGTGGAATTCTTCATCTTTGAGCACCTGCAAGACTTTCTTTTGCTACCAGTTACCTCCTCTCATTATTATGCTAGCATCTTACTTGCTTTTCTCATGTGACTTAGTCTTTCAAACAACTTTCCCCTGTGATGGTTAACTTGGTATGTCAACTTGCCTGGGCCATGGGACGCCCACGTAATCTAGAGAAACGTTATTTCTGGGTGTCTGTGAGGATGTTTCCAGGAGAGATAAGCATTTGACTTGGTGAACTTAGTAAAGCAGATTGCCCTGTCAGGGTGGGTGGGCACCATCTAAAGGTTGAATTCCTTCTCTCTCTCTCTCTCTCTCTCTCTCTCTCTCTCTCTCTCTCTCATACGTTTCCCATCAGGACAGAGTGTGAGAGGAGGATAGAGATAAAGGCGTTGGTGAAGAAGGGGATTGGCCCTGTCACATCTCTCCGATATCCAGCAATCCCTCCTCCAGTGTGCTGAATGGGAGGCTCAGGGCAAGGGGCCGGGTCCCATAACTGTCACTCCAAAGTGGCGTGTTCTGTGCAGCAGGATGTCCTACATTTCGTGGGCACTTTGACTTAAACTGGGTCCCAAGACGGCTGCTGTCTATTAAAGGTGTCCTCTTCTGGCTAGAGAGTTGCATCAAGCACGAACTCCAGCAGAGCTCTACTGAGAAATAGCCTGGGCTGAGCCTTGTGCAGCTGAAAGGCAGAGCAGCCGCTGCTCTGGCACGTCTCTGCCACTAGAGGGCGGGGCAGAGCCGCAGCTCAAGCACTGGATGCAGGGAGCTGCGTGTTGGGGCAACTGTAGCTGTCAGGGACTGGAGCTGCTCATCAAATAGGTACAGAATAAAGTATCCAGCAAGGAAGGTGTTAGGGTTTGGCCAGTGATGTGGGCTGGGAAAGAATTCACAACTGAGAGGAGAGAGAGAGGCCAGGAGGAAATTTAGTCTACTTTCCAAGGGTGGAAAGGGCCGGTGTATTGCTAGTCAACACAGGCAGGAAATAAAGGATCCCCTGCTCTTATAAAGCAGAGGCTTTTTGCTAAGGGACAGTGAGGGGAGGGGAATTCTATTGAGGTTGAGCAGATATCCCGGGTTGTCTTGAAAAGTTACATTTTCTCTGCTTTCCAGGAGACAGTCTGGCAGATGTCCTAAGGAGGTGTCTCATCAGTATTTTCCGGGAAGCCTCTACAGCTCAGAGCAAAGGTTATGAAGAGCTCAAAAGAAGCTTGTTTGAAGGGGGCCGGGGAAGGGAATTTTCTGCTAACTAGAGACTCCTTGGAGCTAATTTTCCCTGAGCTGTGACAACAGTAGGTAGGAGGAGGGTGTGCGACAGTGTAGCCTGGAGAGTAGCTTCTCTTGGTCCTGCTGAGCTGTTTGAATCAGAAGAGCTAAAAATTTGGGGTTTAATTACCAGGTGCTTCTCATAAATTGTGGAAGGCCACCGCACAGAGAAAGACAGGCCTTTTTCCTGTCCTTACAGCAGGTACCTTTGCAATTTCACTAGAAGAGTAGAAACTAGAGCAGTGGTTCTCAACCTTGGCTGCACATTAGAATCACCTGGGAATCTTTTTAAAATCCTGATTCTGGGCCTTGTCCTCCGGAAATTCTGTTTCTTTGTTACTAATGATGAGGCCCAGAAATCAGGATTTTAAAAAGATTCCCAGGTGATTCTAATGTGCAGCCAAGGTTGAGAACCACTGAACCAGAGGGAAAGGGTGACATTTCCTTTCAACAACTTTGAGTAATGAGACTTCCTGCCGTGAACATGACAGTGGGCTCCGGTAGAGATGAGGAGAGAAGGGAATGTGAGGTCATCTGTGAAAGTGGTTTCCCTCACCAGGCACAGGGCACACGTCCACTGCAGGGATATAAGTCAGCCACTCCGGGGCCACACTGGCCTTCCTGGGTCCCAGGAAGCACTCCTAGTCACTCCTCACACTTGCCCCGATGTCCTGCAGCAGGCCCTAAGGCAGGGGTTCTCAACCTGTGGGTCTCGACCCCTTTGGCGGTCGAACGACCCTTTCACAGGGGTCGCCTAAGACTATCCTGCATATCAGATATTTACATTATGATTCATAGCAGTAGCAACATTACAGTTATGAAGTAGCAACGAAAATAATTTTATGCTTGGGTCACAATATGAAGAACTGTATTTAAAGGGCCACAAGGTTGAGAACCACTGCCCTAAGGGAACCATAGACATAGGGCTGTTTCACACTGGGACCACCCCATCCTTTACCAAACATTTCTCCCCTGAGCACAGCGCTTTGTAAGAGAATTAAAGCAAGGGGATGTGTGCTCTTGCTCTCTGAGAGTTTCCACAGAGTCCTGGACTAGCTGGAAAGAGTTTCGGGCAGGGTCCCCACAGGAAGCAGGTGGCATGGACAAGTGAGGGTAATTCACAGAGGGTTTATGCACTAATGTGTGGGAAGGTGCAGGGACCCAGCAGAGAGCATGCAGGAAGGAACCCAGAGCTTTAGCAGCAGAGCAGTTACTGCCCCTGAACAAAGGGAGGAAGTAGTAATGTGAAAGCTAAAGGGGAGAGTCATGGAGAGAAGGCCTCCTTGTGCGGAACTGGCACCTGAGGTTGCAGCCAGGCCCAGGTGACCCCACAGGGAGCCCAGGGGAACACCGACCTGAGAAATGTGTCGCCTGTCAGTTTCCAACATCACAGAGGGCACTTACACAAACCAGATGGTAAAGCAACTGCACACCTAGGCCATAGGGTGGAGCCTGTGGCTCCTAGGCTACATACTGTACAACATGTTACTGCACAAAACAACACAGGATTAAATCAAGCACAAGAGGAAATGATTCCATCAAGGGATACAATAGCCATGAGATATATGAGGCTGCTACCAGCATAACATTTCTACAGCAAACGTTTTTCATAACTAGAAAGAGTAGACTCTAAAATAACAGTGACTGTGGGAAGGTGGGGGTGGGGGGATGGATGGAGAGTCATTAATGGGGGAACTTATGTGCATATATGCACAGCCCATGGACTCAGACAATAAAGTGGAGAAGGCCTGGGAGGGGCGGGTTCCGCGAGGAGAAGGT
>NW_005872304.1:39070-57549 GCF_000147115.1 Myotis lucifugus | reverse complement strand
CTTGCAACAATAAAAATAATTTTTTAAAAATAAAATAACAATGAAATATGTAGAACAGTAAATACATAAACCAGTAGTATAGTTCCTATGTACTGTGTGTAATGGCATGTACCATACTTTTATGCCACTGGCAGCCCAGTAGGTTGTTTTCACCAGCATCCCCCACAATCACATGAGTAATGTGTTGCCCTATGACCTTATGGCAGCTATAATGTGCCTAGGCAATAGGAATTTTTCAGCTCCATTGTAAGCTATGGGACTTCCTTTGTGTATGTGGTCCCTGACTGACAGATACGTCATTATGTAGCACACTAGAGGCCCAGGGGAGGTCCAACTGACCCCAGTCATGTTACAGAAGACCAGAGAAGAACCAAGGAATGCTTAGAAGAGATGGAGTTACACTTTATTATTATTACGCCCGGGCTGAGAGAAAACTGTATTTCAAATCCTGGGCTCCAACATGGAGGAACTTTCCCTATTTATATCTTTTTACCTTCTTTACCTCCCAAATATGGAGTTTTTCCGGTCCCCTTTGCAAGTTCTTAGAGAGCCCTATGTGCTGGGACTTTGATACCTCAACCAAAGGCTTGGCCTGGCACCAGCACTGATAACTTCGTTTGGGGAAGGTTATGGCCTCTCTGGAATGAAAGTAGTCTTATTTTCCTTATTATTTAAGCAAGCAAGCATTTACAGAAGCCAAATTAGCAGGGTTAAAATTTCAAACAGCGGTTTTTATATAAGATGGATGCTTCAGTCGAACATCCTTAGCACTGCCACAGAGGTGGGACAGGCTCCCACCACCACCGCTGCACTCGCCAACTATGAGCCCGGCTTCTGGCTGAGTGGCCTTCCCCCTGTGGGAGTGCACTGACCACCAGGGGGAAGCTCCTGCATTGAGCATATGACCCCTGGTGGTCAGTGTGCATCATAGTGACCGGTCGTTCTGCTGTTCGGTCTATTTGCATATTAACCTTTTATTATATAAGACTAGAGGCCCGGTGCATGAAATTCGTGCACTGGGGGTGGGGGGAATCCCTCAGCCCGGCCTGTGTCCTCTCACAGTCTGGGACCCCTCGCTCCTTACCGCCCGCCTGCTTGCTGCTCCCTACCACTCGGCTCGCTGCTTCTCAGTGCTGCCACGGAGGTTCCTGCCACCTCCGCTGCACTCACCAGCCATGAGCCCGGTTTCTGGATGAGCAGCACCCCCCCCCTGAGGGAACTCATTGTAGCTCCAGGCCCTGGTTGATGTGGATCAGTAGTTAGAGTGTCCTCCCACGCAACAAAGGGTCATGTGTTCGATTCCAGGTGAGGGCACATACACAGGTTGTGGGTTGCTTGGGCAACTGATCAATGTTTCTCTTTCTCTTTCCCTCTCCCTTCCTCTCTCTCTAGAATCAATGAAAAGAACATATCCTTAGAGGAGGACTTAAAAAGAAAAATAAATGCTGGTTTCGTTCAGTGGATAGTGCTTCTGCAGGCAGACTGAAGGGTACCAGGTTGGATTCCAATCAAAGGCATATACCTGGGTTGCCGGCTTAATCCAGGGCCCTGGTCGGGGATTCAGCAAGAGACAACCATTTGATGTCTCTCATATTAGTTTCTGTCTTTCTCCCTCCCTCCCACTCTCTGTAAAAAAATAAATAAATAAACAAAAAAAAATCAAAGCAAAAATGTTCTCAGGTGAGGATTAACCAAAACAAACAAACAAACAAACAAACACCCATTCCCAGTGTGATTATTGAAGGAGCATATGAAGTATTTGTTGAATGAACGGGAAGGGATGAGACTTTGCTTTCTAACTGTTTTAGCAACTCTGCAAGCCAGAGGGTTTATTTTTATTTTTTTAAAAATATATTTTATTGATTTTTACAGAGAGGAAGGTAGAGGGATAGAGAGTGAGAAACATCGATGAGAGAGAAACATCGATCAACTGCCTCCTGCACACCCTCTACTGGGGATGTGCCCGCAACAAAGGTATATGCCCTTGACCAGAATTGAACCCGGGACCCCTCAGTCCACAGGCCGATGCTCTATCCACTGAGCCAAACTGGTTAGGGCCAGAGGGTTTATTTTTTATTTTCATTTTTATTGATTGATTATTTTAGAGAGAGGAAGGGAGCGAGAGAAACATCAGTGTGTTGTTCCACTTACTATGCTCTCTTTGGTTGCTTCTTGTCTGTGCCCTGACCAGGGATCCAACTGGCAACCTTGCTGTATCAGGAGGAGGTTCTAACCCACTGCTCAGGGTGCTGCCTGTCAGGGCCCCTCAACAAAATCCTTCTGGTGTGCCCTGGCCCCTGCTGTGGGTCAGAGCTCCTCTGCCACAGCAAAGGTTTGGGTTCCATTCTGTCAGGTTTTGGGTTTGATTCCTGGTGCAGGCTGATTGCTGCTCAGCAAGTGACCAAGGACCATTGAAGTCCATGTGCTCTAGTCCTGGGGTTCCATGGCTGACTTGGCCGACTCTGATCCCTGCTACCCCCAGTCCTCCATCCAGGGTGCCTTCAACTATAAAAGCTGCGTGGCCTCCAGGTAGGTCGCTCTCTCCATGGCTCGCCAGGCTTTGTTTCTGCACAGTTGCCCTGGGAGGCGGATTTCCAGGTTCCCAGGGAGAGCGCCCTCTGCTCTGGACTCCCAGGGAGAGCCGGTTGGGGGCATGAGTGCTGGCTGACCTCTGCGGTTGCCCCACCAGCCCTGATCTCCCCTGCCTGTGGCCCCGCCCCTCACTTCCTGATCTCAGATCAGGGGACCACAGGCACCTCAGTACCCAGTCCCCTGGGTGCCGCCATATCTGTGGCCCTGCCCCTCCCTTTGCCATTGCAGATCAGAGGGCTGCAGGCAAGGCTGCACCCTGGGGCTGCACCCTGTGCCCAGGGTGCTGCCGTGCCTGCTGCCCAGACCCTCCCTTCCTGATCTCATATCCCAGGGCTGCAGGCACGGCTGCACCTGAACCCCAGGGGCAGCCGTGCCTGTGACCCCGCTCCTCACTTCCCGATCTCAGATCAGGGGACCACAGGCACCTCAGCACCCGGTGCTCAGGGTGCTGCCATGCCTGCTGCCCCGCCCCTCCCTTCATGATCACATATCTGGGGCCACAGGCATGGCTGCACCCGATGCCCTGGGTGCCGCCATGCTTGTGGCCCCGCCCCTCCCTTCATAATAGCAGATCAGAGGGCTGCAGGCACGGTTGCACCCTGGGCCTGCACCTGGTGCCCTGGATGCTGCCATGCCTGCTGCTCCACCCCTCCCTTCTCCATTGCAGATCCGGGGGCTGCAGGCCCGGCTGCAACAGATGCCCTGGGTGCCGCTGTGCCTGTGGCCCCACCCCTCCCTTCGTGATCACATATCCGGGCGCAGGCATGGCTGCACCTGGTACCCCGGGTGCAGCCGTGCCTGCGGCCCCACCTCTCCCTTCAAGATCGCAGATCAGGGGACTGCAAGCTAGTTGGCATCCCTGGCCCCTGTGGTCCTGCACCCCGGCTCTCTCTTCGTCCGATTGCCATGGCGATCACCAGCACCCCTGATGGGGGTGTCGCTTGGCCTGCTGGGCTTTCTGATGGCGATCACTGGCTGGCCTGCACCATTCTTCCATCTTTCCCCTTTTGCCTCCCATCATTGCGCCTATGTATGCAAATTAGCCGCCACCTTTGTTGGCGGTTAACCGCCATCTTTGCTGGCAGCTAATTTGCATATCACCCTGATTAGCCAATGGGAAGGGTAGTGGTCGTACGCTAATTACCATGTTTCTCTTTTATTAGATAGGATGTCTCTAAAAATGCTCACCTTACTCTCTTCCCTCCCTCCAGGTCCTTTTGGGGTCCTCATTGGACAAGCCTAATGGAAAACCAGAGGACCAGGGATTCGGATGAGAGAATCCTTTAGGTCAGACTTCTGGGGAAAACATCAGGCTGGACATAATCACGCTCACCTGAGAGAAGCCATTTGCATGTCATCCCTATGGTGCACGCAGAGGCTCACCTGGGCTCACTGCAGCCAGTCTGGTCGGTCGCCAGAGAGTAATGAGGGCCGCTGGCTGGTCTGTGGGAACTGTTTCTTCCCAGGAATCACGATGTTGAGCAGTTGTTCTCAGTCTGTGTAGTTCTTTGCAGGTAATCTACCTTTTCTCTTGCTGTTTCTCAGAGCGTCACTTTATGTTTGATAACGGGAACTTTTATTATGATGTGTCTTGGTGAGGAATTATTTTTATTTATTTTATTTGAGGCTCGTGGGGCTTCCAGAATCTCTGGAATATCACATCAAATCAGGTCACTTTTGGAAAATTCTTAGCAAATATCTTCTACCTCATTCCCTTTTCCTCCTTCTGGAACTTCCATGTTGGATCTTGCTGTTTTGTTTGGTTAACCTGTCTGTGATATTTTGTATTCATTTTATCTCTCCGGAGTGCAGTCTGTGTAGTTCTTCAGCTCCTTCCAGTACACCAGTGCTCTGCCTGAACCCAATCTGCTGCTATTTTGTTATTTTGTTGTTTCTCATTTTATTTAGAGGAAAGGGAGAGACCAGCAAGGTTCCCTACTTTTCATCTTTGTGGGCATCCCTTTGGGATTCTGGCTTCAATGGTGGCATCCAAATACTCACCTTGACTACTTTTGCACCCTGTCGTCCATGTAGCCCTGCATCCCAGTGTGCTATGAAAATCAAATTTCTAGGTCCCAGCGGATGTCTTTGGAGCAGCCAGTGGCTTCGGTGCTCAGTTTCCTCTGCATTTTTACTCTGTATGTATGCGTGCATGGATTTTCCTCATTCCCTTCTAATTTTTTTTTTTAAATCCTCACCCAATGATATGTTTTTATTGATTTTTTGAGACCGAGGAAGAGAGAGAGAAAGAGAGAGAGAAACATCCCTGTGAGAGAGAAACTTCGATCTGGTACAAGCCCCAGCCAGGGATGGAACCTGAAACCTAGGTATGTGCCTAACCAGGAAAAAAGCCTGAAACCTTTTGGTGCATGGGACGATGCTCCAACAAACTGAGCCCCCTGGCGGCCGGGAATTCCCTTATCAGTTTTAACTCTTCATTTGGAAAGATTTTCTAATAATTTTTTAATCTAGCATTCATAGGGTAAGCATAGGTTTTTAAATTATTTTCTGTAATATGCTGAGAAACTTTCAGACTTGAAAACAAGAAATCTGATGGTAGTTTTTGTTTTAAACTTTGTGTCTGGTACTGTCTAAATACTAAATGAATTATTTTATTTAATCCTTAAAACAATAATATGACGAAGGAATGATCAATGCCACACTTTATAGAGGGGCAGTGAGGCCCCGAGAGAATAAATAAGGATGACATAGTTATTAGTTGATAAAGCCAGTTTGTCCGATGGCCAAGTTCATGCTTTCATCCACAGTGATCAGAGCTTCTGTCTTAAAAGGTTGGAGACTCTAGTAAATAGTAGCAAGATTTCTTCATCCCTAAGCACTTACTCAAGTTGTTTGTTTGTTTGTTTTTCTTATCCAAAGTCAAACCTAAGGTGGCAAGTCTCCATTGGAGTTCAAACAGGAAAACAGCCATTACAGTCTTACAGGGATGTGGGGGCACTATTGACAGCAGAGCTCACAGAATGGGAGGGGAGGTGGGGGGTGAGGAAGGCCTGGATGTAGAGCTGGAGGACCAGAGAAACAGTCACCCACGGGAGACAGCACCAGCTGGGCCCACGCCTGGGGGAGCATGTGAGAAACTGCTGTCTTGGCTGCTGAGATGCGACTGTGGGAACTGTCACCACCAGAGGCCCCCAGTCCTGTGGGCTTCAGCCAAGGGCCGGCTGCTGTGGGCAGGTCAGACCGGCAGCTGGGAAGACAGGCTAGACAAGGAGCAGAGGACAGCGGGAGGGGCTGCCTCTTGTCTGCGGGTCACAGTGTCTAAGCACCACAGCCCCCAAGAGCAAAGGCCTCCTGCCCACCTGAATTCATAGTCTTCATGTTCACGCTTCTCTCTACTTTTAACCCGATGTGGGCGTCTCCAAGCAATACGGGTTATCTGGAGTTTTAAGTAAATTTTGAATATTTAATACAAATAAAAGTATGCTACATACACACTTTTGAGGCTGTATTTTATTTATTTTTAAAAAATATTCTTATTGATTTCAGAGAGGAAGGGAGAGGGAGAGAGAGATAGAAACATCAATGATGAGAGATAATCCTTGATCGGCTGCCACCTGCATGCCTCCCACTTGGGACCGAGCCCCAAACCCAGGCATATGCTTTTTTTTAAAAAATATATTTTATTGATTTTTTTTACAGAGAGGAAGGGAGAGGGATAGAGAGTTAGAAACATCGATGGGAGAGAAACATTGATCAGCTGCCTCCTGCACACTCCCTACTGGGTATGTGCCCGCAACCAAGGTACATGCCCTTGACCAGAATCAAACCTGGGACCCTTGAGTCCGCAGGCCGATGCTCTATCCACTGAGCCAAACCGGTTAGGGCAGACATATGCTCTTGATGGATATTGAACCCAGGACTCTTCTGCAGGCCGACACTATATCCACCGTGCCAAACCAGCTAGAGCTTGAGGCTGTGTTTTAGCTCAGCAGTATGCTTGACAAGTCATTCTATGTATCTAAAGGGCTAATCTGTGTTGTTGTGAAACATAACATTAAGTGACTCACACTTTATATTATTCATTCCCCTTGTCGTGGTCATTTGGTTTCTCTTCAGGGTGTGGAAATTATAAACAATGCTGCTGTAAGTCTTCTTTTACATGTATGCTTGTGCACTAAGCATATATCTCTTAAAGTTATTTGTCTAGGAGAGCTCTGTGCCCTGGGAGGTGGCAGCTACTGTATTACTTAATGGTATGAACTATGTACCCCAGGACTCCCCTGGCTTTTGGCAAATTGGAAGCATTAGAGATATTAAGTAGTCTGTCTTACAGTCATTGATTTGAGCAATTTTCGTATATCCTGTGAATTAGCCTTTGGTTGAGGATATGCCACATATGTCTTCCTACTCTATGTCTTCCCTTTTCCCTTTTTATGATACAATTTGATGACTAGCAGTTATTAATTTTAAGGTAGTAACAAGTGTCAAATTTTACTCTGTGGTAAACACCTTCTGTGTTCTGTTTAAGAAAACCTTTCTGCCCTAGCCTGTTTGGCTCAGTGGATAGAGCATTGGCCCACAGACTGAAGGGTCCCAGGTTCAAGTCTGCAAGGGCACATGCCTGGATTATGGGCTCAATCCTCAGTGTGGGGCATGCAGGAGCCGCCGGTCAGTGATTCTCTCTCATCACTGATGTTTCTATCTCTCTCTCTCCTCTCCCTTCCTCTCTGAAATCAATAAAAAAAGGAAAAACCTGCAAGCTATGAAAGAGTGGAATCGAATATTCAAACTACTGACAAAGAGAAATTATCATCCAATAATAGTGTATCCAGCAGAGTTAACCTTTAGATATGAAGAGGAAATGCGGAGTTTTACAGACATACAGAAGCTGAGAGAATTTACCACCAGTAGACCTCCGTTACAGGCAATACTAACCTCAAACAGAGAATAACCTCTAAGTAAGATGACTAACAGAGACAGAAGCAAGATAGTACAACCCTTTTTCAAAATAAGGTACTATGCACTTACATATACATAAAGGTGAAAAGAGGTAAAAACATTACAAAAGAGAGAAGAAGACAATAGCTACTGCAATTCAGAAATGAATGCACAGCATGAATAAGGATACTTTGTGACAAGAACATAAAAGGGTAGGGGATAAAGGTTTGAATTTGCAAAGGTGGGTGGAGATAAGATGCATTCAGAGGGAAATGGACTACTAAATAGATGAAACTTTCTCTTGCATAAACCTAATGGTAACAAAAAAACGCCACAAAAATAAGATATATAACTTAAAAAAGAGAAAACAGAGGAAAAAATTATAGAATACCACCAAATTGATAAAACAAATGGAAACACAAGGGGAAAGAAACAATGGAGACTCAGAACTACCAGAAAACAAAGACAAAATGCCTATAGAAAATCCTCATCCTATATAATAAATAGGTAATATGCAAATTGACCATCACACCCTCACACAAATGGCTGCCCCCATGTGGTCAAAAGATGACCGCCACAAGGTGGCTTGCAGGGGATGGCAGTTGGGGGTGACCAGGCCAGCAGGGAAGCAGTTAGGCGTCAATTAGGCTGGCAAAGGAATGGTTAGGGGGTGATCAGGCTGACAGGCAGAAGCAGTTAGGGGCAATCAGGCAGGCAGGCAGGCGAGTGGTTGGGAGCCAGCAGTCCAGGATTGTGAGAGGGATATCCAACTGCTGGTTTAGGCCCAATCCCAACTGGCAGTCAGATGTCCCCCAAGGGGTCCCAGATTGGAGAGGGTGCAGGCTGGGCTGAGGGACACACATTCACACCCCCCACCCAGGGAATGAATTTTATGCCCCGGGCTCTAATTCATCAATAATCTCCTTAAATATAAATGGACTGAGCTGGCCAATAATGAGGAACAAGGTAGTGGATTCAATCAAAAAACAAAACCGAACCCTATGCTGCCCTTGGGAGACACATCTCAGCTGCAACAACAAATACAGACTCAGAGGGAAAGAGTGGAAAATGAGTCTCCAAATAAATGGCATCCAGAGAAAAGCAGATATAGTCACATTTACACCTGACAAAGTAGATTTCAAGATAAAAAAAGGTAAGGAGACAAAAAAGGGACATTTTTTAATGATCAAGGGACATTACATCAAGAGACATAACACTTGTCAATATATATGCACCCAATCAGGGAGCACTGAAATATATATAGAAACTATTAACAGAACTAAAACAAGAAACTGAGAAAAATATAATCACAGTAGGATATCTAAATCCCCATTAACAGCTATGACAGATCAAACAAAATCAATAAAGAAATATCAGCCTTAAATGACACCCTGGAACTAATGGACTTAATTGACATTTACAGAGCCTTTCCTTCCAGAACCTCATGTTATACATTCTTCATTATTGCACATGGAACATTCTCAAAGACAGACCATACGTTGGAACACAAAACTCGCCTGGACAAATGTAAGAAAGTTGATATCATACCAAGCACATCTTCCGACCACAGGGCTTTAGTCCCTCATTGTGCTGAAGGACAAAGGGAACCTGTGACATCCCAGGTTGAGAATGTGCATGTAGGATGAACAACATATAGTCATAGTTTGCTTCAGGGACATTTTAACTCTCTTGCTCTCTATACTATAATCCTAACAGATCTAGGCCTCCAGGCCACCACATTGAATATCCCATTAATTCACATCATTTACCACATCGTGTGGACTGGGATGGAGGGGCTAGAGGGGAAGGTAGGGTGGAGGCCTTAGTAAACCACATGCACTCCTGAAGGTGCAAGATGCACATTACAGAGACTCGGGCAGTGACCGCCTGGGTTCAGTTCTGGGTGTCAGGATGAGGACCAAGCCAGGGTATGCCCTGCACAGTAAGACACATGGTTGCATTTTGCACCCCTCACTGCAATGAAGGCAGGGTATTGTCTGGTCAGTCTCCTTAGATTCTAACAACTCGTTCCACTCTCAGGCATGTTGATTGGCACACATTCAGGGTGACATGGAGGCTGCCAGCTCTGAGTGGGACGGGGACCTGGCAGGACACGGCAGCAGATCCACATCCCGGTGCAGTCAGCCTCCATCCAGCAGCCCCCCCGGCGCTGGGGTCAGTGGTGGGAAAGACGCTGTGTGGAGCTGAGCCAGGCACCAGTGGAGCAGCACAGTGCTGACCCCGGGGGCTCTGGGTGAGGCCCCACCATCCACAGCAGACACATGTACCCCTTCGGAAGCTGGTCTGGGTGAGTGACTGGGACCTGAGAAGACAGAGCACATGGCCATGGGACACCAGCAGCCATGGGACTACAAGTGCCCACATGCCCGGGGTCCTGGGTCCCCCACGAGGTATTAACTCTACAGGCCACCAGCCCATCATAAGGTGAACAAGGCACATCTATCGCTGAGACTGAATCAGGTCAGCACCCACCAGAAAACCCCCTCCCCTGACGAGGCTCTGAGCAACCAGGCAGACAGACTGTCCTCAGCCAGCCTGCATCACCGCTCAGCCCAGGACGGGCAGGACGGGCACAGGAGTGGAGGGACCTCATGGCAGAGATGAGGGCCAGCAGCACTGACTCCCTCTTACCAAGGCTGTCCCAGCTACGGCCACCTCTGCATGTCCAGATGTCAGAGTGAGGCCAATACCGGGCCCTTATGTGGCTCAGTTTCCTTAGGTGACCAACTAGCCACCACGTGACAAGGTGAAACAGTGAGCCCTGCCCTCTTGGAGGGTCAGAGGGTCACCCTCACAGGACAGCCCCCTATTCCATGGTGGGTTCTCTTTCCTGTGCTCAGAACTTCAGTCAGAACCACCATGTGGCGGCTCCAAGCACCTGCTCCATGGGCTTGGGCCTGCTCTTAGCACAGTATCAAACCTGGGGCCCCGGGTCCCAGTGAAGGAGGTGCAGGCTGGGCTGTCGCCATGGGATCCCCTGGTCATATCCCATCTGCACTGTCCAGGGGCTACTGGCCACACAGAACACTGGACAGGCTTCTGAAGTCTCGATGGAAGTACCAGCTCTGAGGAAACATCCTGAGACGACGGGTTACATCTCTCGGGACCCAGTGGATATCAGGGCAGAGACCTCTGTGTGGTGCCGACTTCTGAACAGGAAGAGTTTGAGGGCCCAGGACCAAGGGGTGGAAGCAGGGTGACCCCACTGCCCATCACTCAGCATCACCCACTGGGGATGTTGCACTTCCTGTCTCCACATCTCTGGGCTCTCCAGGGTGGGAGGTCCAGGTTCTCAGAAGTGGGGGTGCTCTACAAGGGGCCACCCAAAGTACATTATGTTTGTCTCCAGGGAAGTGTGGACTCCAGGTGCCTGGAGACCAGTAGGGGAGGAGTCCCCTCTCCGTGAGGCAGGAGGAATGACCCTGAGCCACAGGGTGTGGGGCTGCTGTCACTCAGTGGGGGCAGGAGGAACATGTGGGGAACCCGGTACAGGACTGCCCACCTACTCCCTGTGCCTGTGGATGGACATGTACAGCAACCCAGCATGAGGAGGGCTGGAGTTCCAGGACCCAGACCCCTGAGGAGGAAGGTTTGGGTCACACCCCAGGTAAGTCATAGGGGTCCCCATCGCTGAGCTGGGAAATCCATGGCAGCCCCTGTGCAGAGGACCCCTTCCCACGGGCTGTTCCCTGACCTTGACCGGGCACTGCAGGGACCCAGGCAGCCATTCCTGGGGTCAGGGCCTCCTCTGATGCTGACAGTGGCTCAAGGACTGTCCTGTGGCCCCACTCAACCTCACTGAGATCGCCCAGTAGTGACCTAAGAAACGTCTAACAACCTCCTCTTCCTGACCATCAGATTGGATCTGGCTCTGCTGGCTCGCCCAGCGAGTTCTGGCTCCCTCTCCATACGCTCTGACAGGTGTCCCCCTGGTACACACTGCTGAGGGCAATCCCACCTTAGAATCTGCTGCTTGGGGGACTCAGACTAACAAAATCATTTGCATCTCTCTGCCAGCGATCTTACTCCATCAGTAAAATCCTTCTCTTTCCCCAACTTCTCCACCAGCATCGGCTTCCTTGTGCTGGCCTTTGTATTATCTTTCTGAGGTAACAGATGCTTATGTTTCAAGCCACTAAAGTTCAGGGAAGTGCCTTGCTCTGCAGTGAATAAGTCACAAGGCTCTCTTTAGTTTCTTTTAGTCTGCATTGCTGTTTCCTTGCACTTGGAAAATGTCACCTGCACTCACTATTTCCAGTTCCTCTCCTTCTGTTCTCTCTTTTATTCTGTCTTTTCTCCATTCTTCCTTTTCTCTTTCTTTTCTTTATGTGTATTATCAGATGTCTCAACCATCCTCTATAATAAAACCCTAATGTGCAAATTGACCAAACAGCGGAACAACCGGCAGAATAACCAGTCACTATGAGGTGCACTGACCACAGGGGCAGGTGCTCAGCGCAGGAGTTGCCCCCTGGTGGTCAGTGCACTACCACCTTGGTTGCACTGCTCAGCCATAAGCCAGGCTTATGGCTGGTGAGTGCAGTGGTGGTGGTGGGAGCCTCTCCTGCCACCGTGGCAGCACTAAGGGGTGACAAGCCAATCAGTAAGGAGCGAGCAGGCGGGCAGTAATGAATGAGCTGGAGGGCAGTTAGGAGCAAGGGGTCCTGGACTGCAAGAGGGTGCAGGCCGTACTGAGGGACACCCCCTTCCTCCTGTGCATGATTTTGTGCACCAGGCCTCTAGTATGAAATAATACTGTGTGGTTATGCTAAAGGAAGAATTACCTGGGTGTATATGTTAAAAGTATAAACACAAGAGATATGGAATAAAAGGAAAGAAAGAAGTAATTAATAGTCTGAAAAGAAAATGCCCAGGTGATTCTGCAACCAAGGACCTGACAATCCACTTTTAATGCTTCTATTTAAGCTCAGGTTGGTTTATTTTCAGAACAACTATATCAGCAACATAAAGTCTTCCACATTCCTGGTTAAAGTTTAAATAGGCACTCGCACTTTCAAATCACATGAGCATCATCAGGTCTGGCTAAAGTTACAGGCCCCACAGGGTCCAGCATTGCCACCCCTGACTACCCCCTCTGGGGAATTCCTTGCTTTTTGCCCCAGGAGACATGTACACTAATGTTTGCAGCAAAACCTGGAATGACCACATATTCATCAATAGGAAAATAGCAAAATTTCACTATAACCATCTATAATAATAAAAGCGTAATACGCTAATTAGTCCAGACCTCCTTCTGGATAACCTTCCAGACAAAGCCTGGGCTTTGAGCACCGAGGCAGAAGCAGCCACTGCATGGTGGGGGCCGAACCCCTTGCACCAATTTCGTGCATCAGTCCTCTAGTAAAATATAAGACTTCAGCACTAAAAGTGTAAGGACAGCCTCACAGATGAGAGATGACCCTTATGTAATGCTGAGCCTCAGAAGACTCCATGCAGTACAAGTTCACTTTACAGGAAATTTAAAGCTGGTAAAATTGAAAAACATTCGTTTGGGATATATATATATAAATTATAAAATCTTTAGAGAGTCTCAAGGGTGTGAAAAACACAAGACTCAGAACAGAGATTACATCTGGGGGACAGGGCTGTGAGTGTCAATGCCAACAGGACTCCCCACAGTGAGGTGGACTGAGGACACTGTATTCACTGCAGACAGCTGGGTGGTAATACAGCTCGTCAGCGAGACCCTCACGGCTGTGGGACAGCTGGGTGTGATACAGCAGGGCTGTACCCTCTCTGCCCGCAGCGTCTCACCCAATTGCTGTCAGGATGCTAAGGTGGTGTGTAGACCGAGTGTAAGATCCACATTTTTCTGACTAAAAATCGGTTTCCTGACACACAGGTTTTTGAAGATGCTGAGTACGAAAACTGACATTTTAGCCAATATTTTTACATTCTTAATGAACTAAATTAGAAAATTCTGAGAAATAGCAAAGAATTATTTTAAAGGCATGATTGTTATGGAGCCCAGTCTTTAAACTGTGTGATCTAGCTACCATGTGTTCTCAATGTTGTTGCCACTTACTGTAGGGAACATTATTACTAAAGGCAAGTCTAAGAAAAACTTATAAATATTGTTGTATCTCCTTGCTCTGTCTTAAACTTTGAATCATACTTTCCAAAAGTGAAATTTAGAGCTTTGAATGAAATAATCAGATAAAGGAAACACTGACTTACAGAATCCTGAAAGAGCATGTAGTGTGAACTTTGGTTTTCACATGTGTGTGAGTTCTGTGACACTCCCCCTTCCAGAGGTAGAGCGATTTTCTACTCTTGAGGGTGGGGGCTGGACTTGCTCACTCACTTCTAACTGAGGAGTAAAGGCTGATGGAATGTGTGTGACTCTCAGCCTAGGACATTCACCTCACTCACCTTCCGCGCTGGTTGCTCTCTCTCATCACTTGCTCTGGGACAAGAAGCTCTAGTCATTCACTGCCTTATGGCCGAGTCCCCATGGCTAGGAACTGGGGGCTCCTAGGACCATCCAGGGAGGAAATCAGGCCTCTGCCAACAGCCCTAGGAGTGAGCCATGTGTCAGCGGGTCCTCCAGCCCAGCCAGCCTTCAGACCATGCAGCCCTGGCTGACAAGTGACTGCAACCTTGAGAGACGCCTGAGCCAGAAGCACTCAGGGCAACCCCTCCTGGGATCCTGACACTGGGAAACTGGGAGATAACACACATTTGTTGTTTTTAGCTGCTGAGTTTAGAGTAATTTAAGCTGAAAACATGACCAATACAGTGTCCAAAGAGAGAATGAGTGATTGCACTTAATTTTCATTTGTTCTAAATTAATTTATGATACTAGGGTCTCAGTGCACGAATTTGTGCACCTTGAAAGGAACTGTGGGCCACTAGGCTGCAATGGGCACAGGCAAAGGTCTTGGCCCATCTTCTGTGCTCCCGCCCAGCCCCTCCATCCATGACCCAGTCCCCTGTCTGCCCGCAGCCCTGCTCACACATGCTGAGGGCACCGGCCCTGCTCACACCTACTGACTGGCCCAGAGCAATTGGGGCCAGCACCAGCAGTTGGTATGATTGGGGCCGGCACTGTCAGCAGGTGTGAGGTACCCTAATTGCCCCTCAGGAGCAGGGGGAGATGGAGAAACTCTCCGGGCCAATAGAGGCCGGCAGCAGCCACTTGCACCCACTGACAGAGTTGAGCAAACAGGACTGGCACTGGGTGCCAGCAGTGGGTGCAAGCAAGGCTGGTGCCAGCAGGAGGTGTGAGCACAGGGGCGTTAACATGGGGCATGGAAGCAAAGAATATTCAGTAACCACCAGAGGCTTGCCCCAATGACAGTGACTGGCGCCAGGGCTTTGTCTGGCTCCCCCAATCATATGCTCCACCATCCCCCAGCATGTTCCATGCACGCCCCCTGGTGGTCAGCACACTTCATCGCGACTGGTTGTTCAGTTGTTCCATGATCCCGGTTTTTCCGCCATTCTGACTATTTGGATTTTAACCTTTTATTATATAGGTCTAGAGGCCTGGTGCACAAAAATTTGTGCACTGGCGGGGGAGGGGGGTGTCCCTCAGCCCCACTTGTGCCCTCTCACAGTCTGGGACCCCTCGGGTGATAATGACCTGCTGGCTTAGGCCCGCTCCCGGGTGGCAGAGGGCAGGCCCAATCCCTAGGTGCAGCCCCTGGTCAGGCTCAGAGCAAGGCCGATTGGGGAGTTGGGGCGCCGCCCCCTGTCATGCACAGAGCAGGGCGGATCAGGAGGTTGCGATGCCACCCCCAGTCACACTCAGGGTAGGGCCGATTGTGGGGTTTGGGCGCCGCCCCCTGTCACACTCAAGGCAGGGTCGATGGGGAGGTTGCGGCGCCACCCCCTGTAACGCACAGAGTAGGGCCGATCAGGGGGTTGGGGCGCTGCCCCCTGTCACGCACAGAGCAAGGCCCATCAGGGGAGTTGGAGCTCCGTACCCTGTCACACATAGAGCAGGGCCGATCAGGGGGTTGGGGAGCTCCCCCCCTGTCACACTCAGGGCAGGGCTGATGGGGAGTTTGCGGCTCTACCCCATCACACACAGAGCAGGGCCCATGAGGGGTTGGGGCACCGCGGCCTGTCACACGCAGAGCAGGGCAGAACAGGGGGTTGGGGAGCTCCCCCCTATCAGGCACAGAGCAGGGCTGATCAGGGGGTTGGGACGCCTTCCCCTGTCACCCACAGAGCAGGGCGGATAGGGAGGTTGTGACCCTGCACCCTGTCACACACAGAGGGGTCAGGGCAAGGTCCCAGGTCCCAGGCCTGGTCTCATGGTTCCAGCCCGAGGGCAGAGACTGAAGCGGGGAAACTCAGTGTTGGGAAGTCCCCACCTCCCCGCAGTTTCACTTCTCCCTCTCACAACCTGCGTGGGGCCCTCCTTCCTGGATACTCGTGACACGGCCCCAGTTCTCACTCCCATTGGGTGTCAGGTGCTACAGAAGCCAATCAGGGTCACCTTTGTCCCCAGTTAGAAGTCTCTGCGGACTCACCAGGACTCACAGACTCCCCAGACCTGGAGGGTGCCAGTCATGGGGTCCCCAGCCCTCCTCCTCTTGCTCTGGGGGGCCCTGGCCCTGACCCAGACCTGGGCGGGTGAGTGCGGGGTCGGGAGGGAATGGCCTCTGGGGAGGAGGGGCTCGGCGGGAGCGGCAGCGCAGGACCCCGGGAAAGGGCGTCTCCACCCCCCCAACCCCACGCCCGCACCCCAGACCCCACCCCGTCCTGACCCCTCTCTTCTCCGTCCCGCTGCCCCTGTTCCGTCTCCCCGGCCCCTTCCCCTCTCCTGTCCCTCCGACCCCGGACCCCGAACCCCCGCCGGGAGGAGGGTGGCGGGTGTCAGCCCCTCCGCTCCGGCCCCCAGGCCCCCACTCCCTGAGACATTTCTTCACCGCCGTGTCCCGGCCGGGCCGCGGGGAGGCCCGGTACCTGGAGGTCGTCTACGTGGACGACCTGCCGGTCGAGGGGTTCGATAGCGACTCCGAGAGTCAGAGAGCGGAGCCGCGGGCGCTGTGGATGGAGCAGGTGGAGCCGAGTATTTGGGACAGGAGCACCCGGAACGCCAAGAGAGGCGCACAGACTTTCCGAGGAAGCCTTCACACCCTGCGCGGCTACTACAACCAAAGCCGGGACGGTGAGCCACGGGGCCCGGGGCGGTCACCACCCCCATCCCCACGGACTGGCCGGGGTCGCTCCGAGTGTCCGGGTGCCAGCTTCACCCCAACCCGCCCCCAGCCCCCCATAGACACCCGGGAGGAGCCCGCGGGGACTTGGACCCGGTTTTACTTTCAGTTTCTGTTTAATCCCCGCGGGCGGGGCGGGGGCGGGGCTCAGTGGGCGACACTGACCTCGGGGCGGGTCAGGGTCTCACACGATCCAGGAGATGTTTGGCTGTGAGATGGGACCGGACGGCCGCCTCCTCCGCGGTTATGACCAGTTCGCCTACGACGGCACCGACTACATCGCCCTGAACGAGGACCTGCGCTCCTGGACCGCGGCCCACACCGCAGCTCAGATCACCCGGCGCAAGTGGGAGCAGGACGGCGAGGCTGAGCGATTCAGGAACTTCCTGGAGGGCAGGTGCCTGGAGTTGCTCCACAGAGTCCTGGAGATGGGGAAGGAGGTGCTGCAGCGCACAGGTACCAGGGTCCTGGGGCCTCCCTCCTCTCCCCTGGGGCTGGGGCTCAACAAGGAGACAGGACACAGGATCAGTGTCAGACCCCCCTCCTGTGAGCCAGGAGACTGAGTCCGCCTGGCTTTTCAGATCCAGTGACGACCTCCCTTCTCTCAGGGACACCGAGGGGTGCAGTCTCTCAGGGACAATTAGAGGGGAGACCAAGTCTGAAGTAACTGAGCAGCGGTTCCCACTGACCCTGCAGTGGCTCTGGGACCCATGGGGACTTGCTCTCTCAGGCTCTGCTCCCTACCCCTCACCCAGTGCATCTGAGGTCTGACACCGACTTTTCTGAGTCCTTTGGCGTCCACCCAGGCCAGGACCAGAAATCCCTTTCTCCCCCTGAGACCTGCCTCCTGCCCTGGGCTGTGTCACTCTGACTAGAACTTTCTAAGGAGGAGAGGTCATCCCCAGATGCTCTGTCCAGGCTGGTGGTGCTTGTGTGCTCCCTCACCCACCCCAGGTGCCCTGTCCACGCTCAGGCGGTCACATGAGGGCTGCTGGAGGGTCCCCTGACAGTGCCAAGTCCCTGAATTTCCTCACCCTTCTCCTCAGACCCTCCAAAGACACACGTGACCCACCACCCCATCTCTGACCATGAGGTCACCCTGAGGTGCTGGGCCCTGGGCTTCTACCCTGCGGACATCAGCCTGAGCTGGCAGCGTGATGGGGAGGAGCAGACCCAGGATACGGAGCATGTGGAGACCAGGCCTGCGGGGGATGGGACCTTCCAGAAGTGGGCGGCCCTGGTGGTGCCCCCTGGAGAGGAGCAGAGATACACGTGCCATGTGCAGCACGAGGGGCTGCCGGAGCCGCTGACCCTGAGATGGGGTGAGGAGGGGCCTGGGCACAGAGCCTCTTCTCAGGGAAGCAGGGGCCTGTGGAGGACTTCAGTGGGGTCGGGGCTGAGGCCTGGGAGTCAGGGCCCTCACCTCCCCTTCTCTTCCCAGAGCCGCCTCCTTGGGCCACCATCCCCCCTGTGGGCCTGGTTGTGGGCCTGGTCATCCTTGGAGCTGTGGTCACTGGAGCTGTGGTCACTGGAGCTGTGGTCACTGGAGCTGTGATGTGGAGGAGGAAGCGCTCAGGTAGGGAAGGGGTGGGGCCTGAGTTTCTTGTCTCACTGGGGGTTGCCAGCCCAGGTAGAAGTGTGTTCTGCTTCATTAAGGGCAAGTACCATCCCCACACGTGTGGTTGCCCAGTGTGGGGCCCTATTTGCTGACACTCTTTAGTCAGACACGTGTGGAAATGAGGGACAGATTCATCACCTGATGATTCTAGTGATGGG
>NW_005872304.1:33753-37736 GCF_000147115.1 Myotis lucifugus | reverse complement strand
GGGTGTGGCATCTGCCCTCTGATATGATGATCAGAACGCCCTCCCACACTGGTGGAATGTTTATTTATAAGTAACAGGAAGTTACATCACATCTGGGTGTACCTTGAGTTCCTGGGTACATAATGGGATCCACCCCGCTAGCACCTGGGCTGGAAAGGTCAGACTAAGTGGAGTCCTTGCCTCTTGGCTAGGACCGCCTCCAGGGCTTGGCTTTGCCTGCAGCCTGGGTTCAGACGACATATTTATAAACGCCCGATATGCTTGCCACTGGCCCCTCCACAACTTTCCATCACAGGGACTCAAACCTCACCAGGCCTTGTAAATTGTCCTAATGAGGAACATCTCCAAAACCGTGGGCAGCAAGGCCTTCCTGTGTCCGGGTCAGCCTAGGCTCAGGCCTGGGTCCTGCCCTCAGCCCTCATCTTCTGGGACTTTATTTGTTGTTTCTTTGTTTGTGTAGAGGATTGTGCCTGTTTGTGTTCTTGTTATGAATTTTGGTCTCATCCTTCTTTTGAGTGTCCCCTATCCAGCATCAGCCAGAGGTGAGTTGTCTGTCCTTGTGCCCACAAGGCTCAGGGCTCCCTGCACAGAAGAGTTCGTGGTATGGAGAGATGAATGTTCAGTCTCAACCTGCTCTTGGATCCTTCTAAGATTTCATTGTTCTTTCCATCTTTTCCTAAACTCTCCAAGGAACCAGGTCTTGGAATTAGCAGGGAGGAGGGGTCCTATAATTGGTCATTTTAGATAAGTTCCTATTGGAATTCCTCTCTGCTCGCTCACCCTCTCTCCCTGCCCTTCCCTCTAGCGCTGGCTGCAGTGGGAACCCTGGGATTTCTGAAGCAGAGTCTCCTGTAGATTCAGGGAGAGCCGCTCTGTGGGAAGAGCAGGTGCCCTGATGTCAATATGAGAGCTCGCTGTGCTGTAGCTGCCACAGGACAGCTGTCGTCTGAGGCCACATTAATGAAGACGTGTCTCTAGCATAGGGAGGTGCTCTACACTGACCATTCATGAACCAATATTAGTTGTGTGCCAGATGTGTGACAGTGTTTCTGCATGTGGAGAACATTGAGGACAATCAGAAAAGCTGCTTTCCTGTGGGACATACGTTGTGTGGGAAGACACAGAGTGAATGAAAAAGCACAGTAAACATGGAAGGCGTCTGTGTGACAAGGGGTAACGGTTCTGGGAAAAAATGCCATCGGGAAGGCAATCCCAAGTGTGGCTGTGGGGGACACAGACCATGGTGTTTTGTTGTTTGTTTTTAATATATACACTGAGTGGCCAGATTATTATGACCACCCCTAATTTGCCTTAAAATTTGTGCACTGGGGGATGGAGGGTGTCCCTCAGCCCAGCCTGCACCCTCTCTAATCTGGGACCCCTCGGGGGATGTCTGACTGCGGGTTTAGGCCTGATCCTAAACCGGCAGTTGGACATCCCTCTCACAATCCAGGACTAGATTGTGGATTTGCATTCTTCTTCACTTCTTGCCATGAAGGGGTGATGGGTTCCTTAAAGGAGAACAGCCCATTGGTGTGCCTCAGTGGCTGAGTGTCCACCCAGGAACCAGGAGGTCATGGTTGGATTTCCTTTCAGGGAATATGCCCAGACTTCAGCTCAGTTCCCACCAGGGTCATGCATGTGAAGCCAATGGATGTTTCTCTTTCATCATCAGAGGGGGTGCCAGCCTGATCACCCCCTAAGCACTCCCCTGCCCGCCTGATGGATGCCTAACTGCTCCACTGCTGGCCCGATTGCCCCCAACTGCCCTCCCCGCCTACAAACGTAAGGTGATCATAATAATTTGGCCACTCAGTGTGTGTGTGTGTGTGTGTGTGTGTGTGTGTGTGTGTATTATTGATTTCAGAGAGAAAGGGAGAGGGAGAGAGAGAGAGAGAAATATCAATGATAGGAGAGAATCATTGACCGGCTGTCTCCTGCATGTCCCCTGCTGGGGATTGAGCCCACAACACTGGCATGTGCCCTTGACCAGAATCCAATCCAGGACTCTTCAGTCTGCAGGCTGACGCTCTATCCACTGAGCTAAACCAGCTAGGGCGTGTCTGTTTGATTTGGGTGGCCAGTCAGTGGGGGCCTCGCTGGGAAGGTGGCTTGAAGAAAGCATTGAAGGACATGTGGCATTATCCCTGAGGATGTTGGAAGGAAGTCCTTTCCAGCAATGGCACCTCCAGTGGGAATGGCCTGGGGCAGGAGTGTGTCTGGTTTAAGAGGGAGGAGGCCAGTGTGGGAATGGAGCAGAGAGTAATGGAGATGAGATAAAGACAAGGCCAGACCTCCTGGGCCTGGAGGATGGAGGAAGGGCGGGGACTGTGCTGTGAGTGAGGAAAGAGCCACAGGAGAGTTCAGAGCAGGAGAGGCCTGGCCTGATACCCTCTTTAAAGGATCACTGTGGCTGCTGAGCTGAGAACACTTGGGAGGTGAGGGACAGTGGGGAGGCAGGAGGAGTCTGTGAGGGGCTCCAGGTTGGAGAGGCTTCCAGGGGCTGAGCTGTGGAAAGAGTGTGTGTGCTGGAATTCTGGTTCCTTCTGAAGATGGACTTTAGAGTGAGCCTAATGGTTAATCTGGAGCATGTGAGAGAGGAGTCAAGGTCACCAAAAATCTCAGAGGATATACGTAGAGAGACAGAGTTCCCATTAGCAGAGATGGGGAGACTCTGGAGCAGGCTATTTGAGGGGCATCACAGGCCTTCATTTTAAGAGATGCTGGAGCTGAGTGTCTGTTAGCAACACAAGGGAGCTGTCGGATTGGCAGTTGGACAGACTGGAGATCAGGAGAGATGTTTGTTGGAGAAACAGACTTGGGAGGCGACACAGGAAAATGACATTTAAAGCTTTGAGAACAGATGAGGTCACCAAGGGACTCATGGCTACAGGAAACAAAGAAGGACTGAACCCAGGACCCAGTGCTCAGCCATCTGGTCAGACCACACACCAGAGCCGACTGCACTGTTCTGTCTCTGGGTCTAGAAGGCACAGGGACCATGGAGCCCCCAGCGTTCCTGTGCGCAGGAACCACCTGCACCTCTTGTTGGCTCAGGACGTCTGGAGCAGAGTGTGAGAGGCTGGCTCTATCCCAAGGTGCTGATGCTGCTGGTCTTCAGATCCCACATTGAGTAGCGAGAACACAGACTAGGATCCCCGTGTCTGTGTGTCAGCCTCGCCTGCAGGGTGTTACACAGGTGGTTCCTGTCTGTGCCTAATTCTCTGGGTCTGTGGGTCGGGGAGAGGCTGGGGTTTTGTAAGAAGCTCACAAGCAATCCTGGGCTCAGCCAGCCTGGGAACCAATGGGGCCGGTGCCGGAGCTCAGGGTGGGGAGGGGCTTTACATCCACATTTAAAGGTTTTCATTTTTCCTCAGAAAGAGAAGGGAGGGCATTTATCATCAGTTATGAGACATGATGTTGGGAGTTACGTGTCGTTCTCTCTGCCATGGGGTAGAGTCAGATGGAAGACTTAGGACATGGGCCTTGGGTCCCAATAATAACATCTCTGAAGGCTGCTCTCTGAAACTCTTCCCCAGATACAGTTCTTGGAGCAAACAATGGAATCCCACAATCAGGCATGGGGTTACGTGTCCAGATGCATGAATGTTGGGGGACGTGGGTTTTCCTCTTTTATGGAGGGACATGATATCTGCCTCTCACCAAATCTTTTTGTGTGTGTAATTCTCCTCCTGTTGGAAGAGAGTTAGGTTGCTGGGTGAGGGATGGATAAGGGATGACAAATTTCAAATGGAGCAAAGATCTGAGCCTGGAACTTTGGTACTTTGCAGGCACTCAGGTTTGGCTGGAAATCAAATGACCAATAAAGGACATGCCATCTGGAGGCTACTCGCTTGCTCTTTGAGGGATGGTGAGGAATTTTTGCTTGCACTCACCAAAGTAGTATTACAGACATGTAATGGGAACTTCTTTAAAAAAAATGAGGGAAAAAAGACGTGATCTATAATAAAATGGTAAAACTA
>NW_005872304.1:29525-31141 GCF_000147115.1 Myotis lucifugus | reverse complement strand
CCACACTCTGTCCACCACCTCCCCTACTCATCCCCATGGACTGTCCCCCTCCCACCTGCTCTAGCCCCCCCAGAAACCACCTTTCTACTCTCTGTTTCTATGAATTTGAACTTTTTTAAAAGCCCACATATAAGTGATACCATGCAGTGTTAGTCTTTCTCTGTCTGACTTAGTTCATGTAGCATAATGCCCTCAAGATCTAACCATGTTGTTGCAAATGGCAGGATTTCTCTTTTCTCATTACCGAATGGTATTCTATTGCATGCATTCACCACATCTTCTTTATCCACTATCCACTGTCACATTGTTTCCATCGTTTGGCTGTTGTAAAGAATAATACAATGAACATGGGAATACGGATATGGCTTCAGGACCCTCTTTTCATTTCCTTTGAATATACACTCAGAAGTGGGCTTGCTGGATCATATGGCAGGTTTTTTGAAATTTCTTGAGGAACCCCACACTGTTTCCCATAGTGTCTGTGCCAAACTACATTCCCACCAGCAGTTTACAAGGCTTCCCTTTTCTATACATCCTTGCCAACACCTGTTATTTATTTTTAATGATAGCCATCCTAACAGGTGTAATTTGGACTGTGGTTTTGATTTGAATTTCTCTGCTGATTAGTTATTTTAAAACCTTTTCATGTATTTATTAGAGATTTGGATGTATTCTTTAGAAAAATGTCTATGTCATCCCCCTGCCCATTTTTAAATTGGATTGTTTCCTATGTTCCTGTTGAGTCGTATGAGTTCTTTTTATATTTTGGATATTAACCCCTTATCATATATATGATTTGCAAATATTTTCTTCCATTCCATAGGTTGCCTTTTCATTTTGCTGTTGGTTTCTTTTGCTTTGCAGAAACTTTTTAGTTTGAAGTATTTCCACTTGCTTATTTTTGCTTTGTTGCCTTTTCTTTTTGGTGTCAAATTAAAAAATCCAATGTCAAGAAGCTCTGTTTTGTTCTAGGAGTGTTTTGGTTCCAGGTCATAAATTAAAGTCTTTATGCATTTGAGGTTGATTTTCATGTATGGAGTTAGATAGTGATCAAATTTTCTTTTGCATGTGGCTGTTCAGCTTTTCCAAAAACAATTTATTAAAAAGCCCATCATTTCCTATGGAATATTTTAGTCTCCTTTATGCAAATTAATTGACCATATAAGCATGTGTTTATTTTAGGGCTTTTTATTCTGATCCATTGATCTCTGTGTCTGTTTTTATGCCAATACCATACTGTTTTGATTACTATAGCTTTGTAATATGGTTTGAAATTAGGAAGCTTGATGCGTCCAGCCTTGTTCTTCTTTCTCAAGATTGCTATTCAGCACACCTGCCAGAATGGCTATCATCAACGAACGACAAGTGTTGGGGAGAATGTGGAGAAAAGGGAACCCTCATACAGTGCTGGTGGGAATGCAGACTTGTGCAGCCTCTGTGGAAAACAGTAGGGAGTTTCCACAAATAATTTAATAATGCAACTCCCATTTGACCCAGTAATCCCACTTCTAGGAATATATCCCAAGAAACCAGAAACACCAATCAGAAAGGATATATGCACCTCTATGTTCATAGCAGCGCAAATTTACAATACCTAAGATTTGGAAACAGCCTAA
>NW_005872304.1:27883-29425 GCF_000147115.1 Myotis lucifugus | reverse complement strand
AGGGAGGCAGGGGAGGGCAGGTGGGTGGGAAGAAATCAACCAGTGAACTTGTATGCATATATGCATAACCCATGGACACAGACAATAGGGGGTGAAGACCTAGGGTGGGGAGTGAGGGCCAGCTAGAAGAGGTCAGTGGGGGAAAGGGGAGACATATGTAATACTTTCAACAATAAAGATTTTTTCTTAAAAAGTCTATGGCTTCCATCTTGGATGCTCTCTTGCTCTCTCTTGGATTGTGTGCTCTGGGGAAATAAGCTGCCATAGGCTGTGACAGCCCTGTGGAGAGACCCACGTGAGTCAGCTGGGAAGCAAGCCTCCTAAAGCAGGACAACAGCCACATGAGTGAACCTGGAGCAGATGCTCCTGGCCTTGAGCCTTGAGATGACCACAGCTCCAGCTGACATCTTGGCTGCAATCTCAGGAGGGACTGAACCAGAACCAGCAGCGAAGCTTCCTGGATCCTTGAACCACAGACACTTTGAGATAATAAATGTTTGTTGTTTTAAGCTGCCAAGTTTAGGGCAATTTGTTGCACAGTAATAGATAACGAATGCAGCCCATAACAGGTAACACTTAACAGCTGGAATGCTATATAAGGTGGAGCAGAAGAGTCAGAATCAAGGTAGTCAGGGAACTGAACAGGAGAGAGGTGAGGAGAAGAATGCTCACTGAGCACCTGTGCTGTGCTAGGCACTGTGCCAGCACCTCACAGACACACAGACACATTTCACATTAATTCTCATTACAGGGTAACACTGGCATCATTATTTCCACGTTACATTTGAGTAACCTAAGGTTCAGAAGGGTTAAATAATGTGCCCTACTTTATATCGCTGATAAGTAGCCAACACCAGATTTCTGAACTCTGTATTTATTCTCCTGCTTCTGTTACCACCCTCATGGCAATGAGAAAGGAGAGTATATGCTTCCTAACACTGGTCATGAGTGAAAATGGACCCAGCTCACCCTGTCAGACACACACCTGGCATTGATGTGATCAGAGCAGAAGGAGGGGGTGAGCACAGTGCTGTGGGAACATGAACAGAACCACTGCTTGTGGTGTGGGAAGGGGTGGAGGGAACACCCCACGGAGGGGTCACATTAGCCATGAACAGCTGTCTTTCTGTTCCCCCTGGTAGAGCCTGGGCTCTGATCAGACTGACGTGGGTTCAGACCAGGTACTGTCTCTGTGACCCGGACAAGTTCCTTCTTGCTGCCATAGTTTCATTATCTGAACTGAGTGAATGAGGAGGTGCATATGAATTGCTTGGCAGAGAGTGAGGTATATGATAAACACTTGATAAATGTTCACAATCAATAATATTATTGTTTTTCTTTTAAACCCTAACTTTCTCTTAATGAATGTTTAGTTACCAGGAACTACTTTACCATGCCTCACCCCACCCAGTGTGTTTTTTATAAGGGGGGGAAATAAGCTTCCCTTACATGAAACTGAGTAAAGTGTTGAAAAGAGAGGAGAGGGCCAGGATTCAGGGTGCGTCGCTTCCTCGCTTTTAACTCTTTAACTGAACCTGAAAA
>NW_005872304.1:25076-26846 GCF_000147115.1 Myotis lucifugus | reverse complement strand
GGATGAGATCTTCTTCACCTTCTTCTTTGAGGAGCTGGGACAGGGGGACCGGGCCACCGGTGTCACACGTCACTCTGGTCGTTCTTCATGTGCGGCAGCTGCAGCTTCCTGGTGGAAAAACTGTTTCCACCTTCATTACAGTCGCGGCTGGAGCTCCTGGCAGCGGGGGCCCGTCTGTGTGACGCTCATCTGCCTGTGGGCGCTGCCCTGGGGCCTGGGCCTGCGCGCCTGTTCCTGGGACTATGCCCGCCACCCGCTCAATGTCATGGGCCCCGTCACCCTGATGCGTTTACCTGTTGGATATTCCTTTGTGCACCGGGACCTGCTGTCCACCGCGTTGTGGCGAGTGCAGTTCACACCAACGGACTAAAACAGAGTCTCTGGATTCCCATCCGTGAATGCGATTTATTTTTACACGTTTAAAACGGAGTGGTCTTCTTGGCATTTTAATTTTCATGCGTTTTACTAAACTCTTGCAACATATTTCATTCTATCTTTTCGGTTTTCTGGCTGTTTGGGACCCGCGCATGATACCAGACTTGGAAATATTACTCAAAGTACTAACGCGCCCATATTGGAAACCCTCACAAGCCCGGACATCGGGAAGCTGTAGGATCCCCCTGTGTGGGCACAGGTGGCTGCTAACTGCTGTATTTTATTTTATTATATTTTATTTTTTGGTGAGGAAGTTCTTCAAATCAGAGGCCAGTGATTTTTACAAGATTTAGCAAAATGTTGTGGTTTAATGCTGTGTTTACTTTCTTTTGAATCCAATTTCACTTTAATTCCTTGCAATATTTGTCGAAGACTGCCTAAATCCAGTGGCTTGTACTCCTGAAACTACAGTTCATAGCTCTTAAGTGCCTCCCTTCTTGCTTACAAAGTGGGAAGAAACTGACAAATGTGAAACCATCCTATGAACTGATGTTTAAATAAGTCTTTTCTAGCCACCCCAACAGGTGACACTGTGTTAAGTGTGTGATCTCCATGAGGAAAATGATGGTTTTCCAACGTGGGTCAGCCTTAAACTCCGAGGTTGATCAGATCCTATGTTACCTGTGGCCGTCCATGTTTGTTACTGTGTAATAATGTAAAATGTTTACCTTCCATGTCCAAGGGCCAAGCCCAATTACACCACCCTCAGGAGTGTTCAAACCTTAGGGCCCTTTCTCCGTGGAGCTGCAAGAGTAGAAACAATTCCTTGAAAGAACATGAACTTGAACGTTCGCCCTAGTTGCATTAGGCCTACCTGGTTGTCTGCATATTTCTGCCATGGCTCACTTGTAAACATTTTTCTTTTTCCTTCTGGGCCCACTCAGAGTTCTTCGGTGAAGCCCGGGTGTGTAAGTCAAACTATACATTGATAGTGTTTTGGTGACTCATTATTAATGTCTGCAAGTTCCAAAGTTAAATGAGATGATGTAAACCATTTAAAGAAATCATGTCTAAACTCTTTAAAGTGTATTTAAGGTAGAAGAAGAAAGGAGAAGGAGAGGGGAGGGGGAGGGGGAGGGGGAGGGGGAGAGGGGAGAGGGGGAGTGGGGGGAGGGAGAGGGAGGAGGGGAGAGGGAGAGGGGGAAGGGGAGAGGGAGAGGGAGAAGGGAGAGGAAAGGAGAGGGGAGAGAGAAGGAGGATAAAGAAAACAGGTTGTGCCTGTGAGATAATGAGTGTGTAAGCAAATAAGCACCTCCTGGGAACAGAGGCCAGAAGAAGGAAGGGAGGGAAGAGCCTGGCCTGGGACTCCTCTCTCCCTGTAGGGAGCAAAGCTGC
>NW_005872304.1:0-24976 GCF_000147115.1 Myotis lucifugus | reverse complement strand
CAGTCATTCAGTAAATGAGTGAAGCCATTCACTCTTCCATTCAGCAAACACTAACTGCAACCTATTGTGTGCCATCCTTTTTCTATGAGGGAAACTGAGGTAAGTGTCCTTGATGGGAATCAAACCTGGGATCCTCAGTCCTGTGGCCAATGCTCTATCCACTGAGCCAAACCAGCAAGGGCAGTCTTGGGGGACTTAAAGGCTGGGAGTTAGGGGAGATCTTAGATCAGGATCTCAATAGAATATTCATGAGTGTTTCCAGGTGTGTTCTTTCAGGGTCATGTTCTCTACTGACTGGTCAGCACCAAAGCAAGGGGTCATTAGTCATTGCCCCTGGTCCTGGCATCACATAATAACAAGCAACTGCACATGTGTTACTTTGAAATACACTTTTTATTCCATTATCCACAATAACTGTTATGGATACCTGAACAAATATGATGTATTCAGCAAACCAACAAAGCTTGGCCCTCATGTATTTAATGATTTTTGCAGTGGTCCATTAATTGTGATTTCCTCCTGCCCTCAGTGCTGCTACTTCAAGGTCACGGACCTGGAGTAGTGTGTTCCTTGTATTCATTCATTTGTTTCTTTAATTATTTCTTTTCACTAAAAACAAAAAAGTATTAGGCGCCTACTATATTCTGAGCATCATGCTACAGTGTCGTAAGTGTTTCCCTCCATGTCCTGCGTGGTTCAGGGTTCGGGTCTGGAAGTGGAGCCACACACAAATGAAATAGAAAAGACACAAGATAATTTGGGAATATGGGGGACCAGGCGAGCAAGTCCAACTCAGGGAGAAGGACTTCCACTGTGCTCAGGCCTCACCAAGCTTTTTATAGTGAGGGGTAAACAAGGTAGTGGTTACCATAGTTACACAGTTCTTGTGAGTTTCACTTGTTTACACTGTTCTTGCACTTCCTCAGCCCATTAGCTTCCCAGATAAGATCTAGGGAGTATTATAAGATCAAGCTTAATTATGCTAAGAGGACTGTGCCCTTTAAGGTAGGACTTGTTTGTGACTTTGCCAGCAGGTCAGTCCGAGGCTTAACCCTATATCAGTTTCCCACACTACAGGTCATAGATATAAAGTCAACAAACACCTGGTGTCTGCCCTAAAGCACTTTAAGTCCAATTAGGGAGATAGATATCAAAGGAGGATGTGGTCAGCTCTACTGGGAGAGGTGTAGCAGTCAGCTATTGCCACAATGATGCTCTGCCATAAACTGCTCAAAGACATGCTGGCTTAAAACAGAAATCTGCAGGCTCATGGTCTGCAAGATGATGGCCAATTCCCTCTCTGTGCTCAACTTCAGGCTTTGAGCTCCAGGCTCTATGTTGCTTCTCAAGGCTCTCATCCTTCTTATATCAGATTATGTTCCCATAGATAAGTGATGGCGAACCTTTTGAGCTTGGCGTGTCAGCATTTGTAAAACCCTAACTTAACTCTGGTGCCGTGTCACATATATAAATTTTTTGATATTTGCAACCATAGTAAAACAAAGACGTATTTTTGATAATTATTTTATATATTTAAATGCCATTTAACAAAGAAAAATCAACCCAAAAAATGAGTTCGCGTGTCACCTCTGACACACATGTCATAGGTTCGCCATCACTGCCATAGATCAAGGTTGTTGAATGTCTGCCCTGAGGGCCAAATCATTTGGTCTGGCCCTGCCAAGGCATTAGGGGTGAGTAAATTAAATGTTTGACCAAACATAGCAGGCTAATTGTGTATGGCCCAAGAATGATGTTATAAATACCCAAATGGCCCTTGGCATAAAAGAAGGTTCCCCACCCCTGTCATAGATAGAGGTCAGTCAAGAGCCAGAGCACTCAATTGTGCAAATCTTGTTCAAGTCTTTGTTCTTGCTGCAGTCACTAAATGCCATTGACCAAGGCAAGTAACACGCCAAGCCCAGTGTCAATGGAAAGGGGGGTATACTCCACCTTTCCATGAGGCAGTTGTGGATGCTACTACAGAAGAGTGAAGACTTGGGACCCAAACTTTAATTTGCCACAAAAGAGAACCTTCGATCTATATCCTGAGAGGTGATTACAAGCTTATCAGGTGGATCTAAACATCTGAAATCCGGATCAGGAGGAATTAAGGGCTGTTGGTGCACAGTATTTGGCCTAGGAGAAATGAGGGGTAGGAGCTGGCACTGTTTGGAGGCATCCATGCTAAGTGTCTGTCATGGAACATACTGGGGCCATTGGTGTGTAGAGATGGGCACAGCCTTTGCATGTCAGAGCCAGATGGACCTGGAGCTTTAATGAAGGCCTCGTCCTCCTGATGGACCACGACAGGGCCATTTAAGTCAGTGTCTCCGTTTTGATGACAGTGACACTTTGTAGCTGGCCAAGTGGAATGAAGTTAACTAGAAGAGGACGTTCTGCCAAGAAAAGGCAGGGGCCTGCGAGCGGGCCACGTCAGAACAAAGTCTTACAAGCCAGACTTATTGTTCAGAGGCAGAACTTTCCTTGAGGTGATAAATAGTCCATGAGGGCATGGAAAGTTCAAGGGAGGGTTCACTGCTGCAGGTGGAAAGGGTCTTTGTATAACATAGGAAATTAATAGTTTAATGAATAACTTAGCTCTGATGATCTCATAAGCATACCTGTTAGTCATTGCTACTTGCTGTACTCCATTGTTATTTGCTGTACTCCCCAAATAAAAGCCATGAGAGCTTTGGGGGCTTTGCTACTTGCCTGACTAGCAATAGCCCTCTGCTTCTCTAAACTCAATCCTGCACGCCGAGCTCATCTCAGCGTCACCGTTCACAAACAACATCAACACACTTTAAAGAAGAAAAGTGGGACTCACATTGTGGGCTGCCTTCTGCAGTCACCCATCCTCATGCTGCTGTCTTCCGAGGACTGAGGCTGGGGTTTGTATTTGTTACCTGTTGCCACTGTTAACAAATTAGCTCAAACTTAAATGGCTTAAAAACAACACACATTTATTATTTTACAGTTCTGGAGGTTAGAAGTCTGAAATGGGTCTAAGAGCTAAAATCAAACCTGTGGAGAGTGGCTACAGCGTTTGGACAGGTTCAATTTCTAATGAGAAGGCAGGGTCCTCTCGTGGGAACACCATGCGCAAGTCCCAGGTTGGAGGGCAAAGCCCTCCCAGCACAGTTATAGCAAAAGGCAATAGTTGTCAGCTTGACCTTATGGTCTGAACCTGTGGTCCCAGGTGGCTAAGGGATATAGGGTGCGGGAGGTGCAGCAAGTGCCCAAAACAAAGCTTGATAGAGTTCAGGTGCATGTAATTGAGTAGATTCAAAACCCCCAAGAACATTGTAAACATCTTGACCACACCCTTACTTTGCCTGTGGAATCTGGCTATAAAATAAAGACTTGGCTTTCAGGCTGTGGTACTGTCTCTGCATCCGAGAGCAGTGTCACACCTAGCCCCAGCTTTATTCTCTTGTCTGTCTGCTTTAATCCTCACCAACCCCCTCAGTTTCATTCCTGGCCGTGCTAAACACGGCTCACAAATCTATTCTGGAGACTCTAGGACAGATCTGTGTCCTTGCCTTTGCCAGTTTCTTGGGCCCAACTACATTCCTTTGGTTTGTGGTTCCTTCCTCCATCTTCAAAGCCAGCAGTGGAGCATCTTCAAAATTTTCTCTGATCCTGAACTTTGGCCTCCCTCTTCCACATTTTTTTAAAAATTGACTTCAGAGAGGAAGAGAGAGGGAGAATGAGAGAGAAATATCAATGATGAGGGAGAATCATGGATCAGCTGCCTCCTGCACACCCCTCACTGGGGATTGAACCCGCAAATGGGGCATGTGCCCGTGACTGGAATCGAACCCCTACAACATAGTTCTTGGGTGAGGCATGTAGGAGGGCAAACTGAGCAATGCCTCCTATTAGTACAATGCTTATGACAGGCCAAACACTTTCATTTTTTATGCTCTCACTTTTGAATTAGTAGCATGGTAAGCAGAGAAGCATTTTATAAGGGAAGACATTGAAATCGGGATTTGCTAAATGGCCACATAGAATAGTAATAGTTACGTGCTACTTTTCAATTACCTCAGAGTACCCAAAATGTGTCCAGATTGGTCCCTGTCTCACTCTATTACTGTTATTGGTTCCCTGTCTGTCTCACCACCTCCAGGCAAGCACAGGGTCTTTTATGCCCTGTGCCTGGGTAGTTAAGGACGGTGAAAGAAAATAACATTTTTAAGGCACTCTCTGGGTCCATCTTGTGCTGGGGACTCTATGTTTGTAATTGATTCTCCCCCTACTTGGAGGTAAGTAAACATAGGCCCAGGGTCACGCAGGTCACAGCGGAGGCCGAGGCTGGAGTTCAAACCCAGACCTGCAGAAGCACGAGGCAGTTTCATACCCTGGTTTCTGTTTGTCTCACAATGATTCGTGACTCTCCTAATGGAGAGAATGTCTAACGCCAGTTGTTTCAGGAACAATGAGTGAGGCCTTGGTGGATTCACTGCATCTGTGAGCTGGTTCCTTCATGACGAGGGGTGGGAGGAGGTGACCTGCTTCCCTCTGTAACTGGAGACATTGACATTCGCATTAGCACAGGAAGAGCTGGGCTGAGACACAGGTGTTCTGTGTTCAGAAGGGGGCAGCTTTCCCATTAAGTCTTGGATCATTCCAGTCTTAAGACAGAACTTTGTAACAAAAACTACATAATTAATACATTTGTCCAAACCATAGAGTGAACAACACCAAGAGTGAACACCTTAGTTTAAACTATGGACTTGGAGTGATGTGTCAGTGTAGGTTCATCAGTTGTGACAGATGTACCACTTGGGGCCGGGAGGGGGGGGGGCGGAGTTCATAATGGGGGATGGGAGAGGGCCATTAGCATGTGGGGGAGGCATATGTGGGATATCTCCATACCTTCCCCTCAAGTGTTCTGTGAACCTAAAATCTAAATTAAGTTTATGTCTCTAAAGCTACACGTGTTCTGCCCAAATAAACTTTGACACTTAGAACTGTTTCAGTTTTTCAAAGACATAGTGAATTTCCTTGAACTGTTTTCATTGCCTTTTTAAATTAAAAATCATAAAGTAATTCAAACATTTTAAAAAGAGAAATAACATGGCACCCAGGTACCTAATACCTAGATTTAGCAAATATTTATATTATACACTATCTGTTTCAATGTTTTATAGAAATAAGACATCACAGATAAAATCCAAGTTCCCTAGTCTGCCATTCTTTCTCACTCTCCTAGAGGGAAATCACTAACCTGAAGGTGGTGTGTGACCTCCTGTTCCTTAATGTACATAAGACCTTTATCTAATGTCACTTTGACTATTTTTGAAATTTATATAAATGGCTTATACAAGAAATATTCTTTTGACAAAATTTTTCAATCAGTGTTTTGATTTCAAGATATATCCATGTTTATATGTATAAATCTAGTTTATTCATTTCCATTGTTGTGTTGTATTTCATTGTCTGACTATAATGCTCATTTTCCCCTATGCGAGTGAATTTTTAAAATTTACATTTAAAACAGCGCTGCAGCGAACGTGCTTCCTTCGATGCATCTCCTCGTTGCTGGGGGCTGGCGTGACCTCTGGCCCGTGCTCCTCACACTGGGGACAGCGCACTCCTTCCGGCCCAGGACCAGCTGAGTGCAGAAACTGAGAACAGCATCTGGAAACTGTAAAAGCAACGCAGCTGAGTACTTTTATGTCTATTGAGTCTAAGAATTAAAAAACTACTCAGGCTTTTAATTTATATGTTCGTTTTTTCTTTTTTTTCTTATTTCATCTTTATTGTATTTTATAAAAGTATTGAGCCTCAACAGGTTGGAGTTTTTTAAAGAAAACTTTGGTTTTTCTTATAGACAGTTTGAGAATCTCTGCACAGTTCCTACTTTACAGTGGCGTTTCTGTCTTGATGGGTAGGTGCATCTTTGGCTCAACAAACTGTTACCAAGTCTCACTCCAGAATGGTCAAGTCAGTGTCCAATCTCATCTGCAGCGTAAGAGTTTCCTTTTCATCATCGTCACACTATTAGACTTTAAATCTTTGCCCCTCGATAGCTGAGAAATATTTGCTTTTAATTGGCATTTCTCTGATTGATAGTGGTTTGTTAGGTTCCCATTTGTTAAACCCACTTTAACAAGGTGGGTTTTCTCAATCTACAGTTGTGGGGAAAGTATGTCTATAACAATCTATCTACAAGAAGTAAAGTGTTATCACAGGCATCACTGGTTTGATGAGGAAGAGACTAAGGATAGCTAGTTCTGACTGGCAGGAGGACAGGAAAGCAGGTTGTCGCAGATTCATGCATAGGCAGTCAGTCCTTCAGTGTTGGTTTTTTTCCTAATATTTCCATTTGGAGATAATCGTTTCTGAATTGCCTGATTACATCTTCTCCCCACTTTTTCTAAGTAAAACAGAACCCGAAATGCAATGTGGATACATGAGAAAGCTTTCCAGTTCCTGGTCTGTGTTCTAACTTGTCCTGAGTGCGTGTTACAGAGTGTGACAGGACGGGCCGGAGATGACAGCAGTGAGGCAACACTGGTTCTGAGAAAAGGCGCATGACCGATGCCAGCAGTGCAAAGAGCAGCTCCATTTGTGGCCCTGATGCAAAGATTACCCCAAGGCCGCGCCCTGGGAAACATAACTGCCAGCGGTGCCTCAATAAAAATGTATTTTTAAAAATATCCAAAAAATTACCACACACCACCACTGTCAACAACAAAACTCAGAAACAAAAGTAACTTTCTTATTTATTTTTAATATATTTTTATTGATTTCCCAGAGGAAGGGAGAGGAAGAGAGAGATAGAAACATCAATGATGAGAGAGAATCATTGATTGGCTGCCTCCTGCAGGGCCACTAATGGGGATGGAACCTGGGCATGTGCCCTTGACTAGAATTGAACCCAGTCTGCAGGCCGACGCTCTATCCACTGAGCCAAACCAGCTAGGGCCAAAAGTAACTTTCTTTAGCTTGATGAGACTTGATGAAACACCTCTGGTGGGTACTGGGTCATTTGAGTTGGGATACCTTGCATTGTTACTGTGGAATTGTATTTGAATATTTACCCTGAGAGACTTTAATACCCAGAGTCTTGCCAAGCTTGCTCTGCACAGGTGTCCCATGCATCTGGGGAAACATCTGTGGTACAGGAGGAAGGAAACATCTAGAGTGGCCTATGGGATGCTGCTGGTACCCTAACATTTAGTGTGGTGGGAAATCTGCTCTTAAACACACTGACTCCCTTCCTGGGAAGCCCTCCTGCTGAATGTGACTACAGACTCTAGACCAAAAGTTCACAAATCTGTCCTAGAAAGCAGCAAAAGAAGGCTGAGAAGACAACTGGGTATGCAGTGCTCAGGTTATTTACAGGCTGGCCTCCAGTACCTTCTGGAGAGCTTTTACATAGAAATTCCATCCTTGAAGGTGTTCTGTAACGTGACCACCACTAGAGGGCGGGGCAGACCACTTCAGTTTTCAAACACTTTCTCCAGAGGTGAAGTTGCAAGAAAGTTCTAAGGACTACATGCTGGGCAGACCTGTACACTTAGATGTCTCTCCACCCCGTGACTTCATCCCACGGTGTGCTGGAGTGCTACGCGCTAACACAGGGGCTCTCCAATCTGCTGCACCCTCACTTGGGGAGCTTCTGAAAACCACAGATGTCCAGCCCACCACCCCTCCTGCATTCTGATTTCACGTTTGAAAATGCTTTAGATTATTCTAACGTAAAGGCGGGATGGAGGCCTCTTGAGCTGTACATTGGTCATATTTCATAGGGAAACAAAAAATCCCAATTAGTATATGGGCATCACCACTTTCTTCTCTTGAGCCCCAGGAATGAATTGAAACTTCTATGTATGTAGCTTTCCCTTCCACCTTCAATATCTGGAGTGTTTAGTAGGTAAAATCTGTTATCACAAATAATATGACATTAAAATAAAAATGTGTAGGGTTGGGAATGCTGCACAACATTTATTTTTACTCATCTCATGAGTCACCTTTTCATTTCTAGAGCTCCCCCTCAGCTGGGCATGGTCAGGTCCTCCCTTCAGGATGCTCTGTGTACTGCTCTGCCCTCCCTTGGGGGTCCCAGCCTCGCCTCTGAACAGCAGGGGGAGATGCTCAGCTTCCCAAGCTCCCTCTTGCTTCCTCCTGGACTGTGGGTGGCAGCGCCGCTGTGCTTTCTTACAGAGAACATGTGGGGACAGCCATGTGGAATTCTTCATCTTAGAGCATCTGCAAGACTTACTTTTCCTACCAGTTACCTCCTCTCATTATTACGCTAACACATTACTGGCCTTTGTCATGTGACTTAGTCTTTCAAATAACTTTCTCCTGTGGTGGTTAACTTGGTATGTCAACTTGCCTGGGCCATGGGACGCCCAAATAATCTGGAGAAACGTTATTTCTGGGTGTCTGTGAGGATGTCTCCAGGAGAGATAAGCACTTGACCTGGTGAACTGAGTAAAGTGGATTGCCCTGTCAGGGTGGGTGTGCACGATCTAAAGGTTGAATTCTCTCTCTCTCTCTCTCTCTCTCTCTCTCTCTCTCTCTCTCTGACTGATACATTTCCCATCAGGACAGAGTGTGAGAGGAGGATAGAGATACAGGCGGTGGGAAGAAGGGGACTGGCCCTGCCACATGTCTCCGATATCCAGCAATCCCTCCTCCAGTGTGCTGAATGGGAGGCTCATGGCAAGGGGCCGGGTCCCCTAACTGTTTCTCCAAAGTGGCATGTTCTGTGCAGCAGGATGTCCTACATTTCGTGGGCACTTTGACTGAATCTAGGGCCCAAGACGGCTGCTGTCCATTAAAGGTGTCCTCTTCTGCCAAGAAAGCTGCATCAAGCAGGAACTCCAGCAGAGCTCTACTGAGAAATAGCCAGGGCTGAGCCTTTCCTCCCTGGAAGCCTCATGCAGCTGAAAGGCACAGCAGCCGCTGCTCTGCACGTCTCTGCCACTAGAGGGCGGGGCAGAGCCGCAACTCAAGCACTGGATGCTGGGAGCTCCCTGTTGGGGCAGCTGTGGCTGTCAGGGTCTGGAGCTGCTCATCAAACAGGCACAGAATAAAGTATCCAGCAAGGAAGGTGTTAGGGTTTGGTCAGTGATGTGGGCTGGGAAAGAATTCACAACTGAGAGAACAGAGAGAGGCTGGGAGGAAATTTAGTCTACTTTCCAAGGGAGGAAAGGGCATGTGTATTGCTAGTCAACACAGGCAGGAAATAAAGGATCTCCTGCTCTTATAAAACAGAGGCTTTTTGCTAAGGGACAGTGAGGGGAGGGGAATTCTATTGAGGGTGAACAGATATCCCGGGTTGTCTTGAAAAGTTACATTTTGTTTGCTTTCCAGGAGACAGTCTGGAGATGTCCTAAGGAGGTGTCTCATCAGTATTCCCCGCCCCCCCCCCCCCCAAGCCTCTACAGCTCAGAGCAAAAGAGGCTTGTTTGAAGGGGGCAGGGGAAGGGAATTTTCTGCTAACTTGAGATTCCTTGGTGCTAATTTTCCCTGAGTTGTGACAACAGTAGGTAGGAGGAGGGGGGTGCAAGAATGTAGCCTGGAGAGTAGCTTCTCTTGGTCCTGCTGAGCTGTTGGAATCAGAGGAGCTAAAAATGTGAGGTTTGATTACCAGGAGCTTCTCATAAATTGTGGAAGGCCACCGCAAAGAGAAAGAAAGGCCTTTTTCCTGTCCTTACAGCAGGTACCTTTGCAATTTCACCAGGAGAAGAGTGGGAACTAGAGGGAAAGGGTGACATTTGCTTTCAACAACTTTGAGTAATGAGACTTCCTGCCGTGAACAGGACAGTGGGCTCCGGTAGAGATGAGGAGAGAAGGGAATTTGAGGTCATCTGTGAAGGTGGTTTCCCTCACCAGGCACAGGGCACACGTCCACTGCAGGGATATAAGTCAGCTGCTCCGGGGCCACGCTGGCCTTCCTGGGTCCCAGGAAGCACTCCCAGTCACTCCTCACACTTGCCCCGATGTCATGCAGCAAGCCCTAAGGGAACCATAGACATAGGGCTGTTTCACACTGGGACCACCCCGTCCTTTACCGAACATTTCTCCCCTGAGCACAGCGCTTTGTAAGAGAATTAAAGAAAGGGAATGTGTGCTCTTGCTCTCTGAGAGTTTCCACAGAGTCCTGGACAAGCTGGAAAGAGTTTCGGGCAGGGTCCCCACAGGAAGCAGGTGGCCTGCCCAAGTGAGGGTAATTCACAGAGGGGTCATGCACTAATGTGTGGGAAGGTGCAGGGACCCTGCAGAGAGCGTGCAGGAAGTAACCCAGAGCTTTAGCAGGGGAGGAGTTACTGCCCCTGGATCGGGGACAAAGGGAGGAAGTAGTAATGGGGAGGCTGAAGGGGAGAGTCATGGAGAGAAGGCCTCCTTGTGAGGAACTGGCAAGGTTGCAGCCAGTGCCAGGAGACCCCACAGGGAGCCCAGGGGAACACTGTCCTGAGAAACGTGTCGCCTGTCAGTTTCCAACATCACAGTGGGCACTTACACAAACTAGATGGTAAAGCAACTCACACCTAGGCCATAGGGTGGAGCCTGTGGCTCCTAGGCTACATACTGTACAATATGTTACTGCACAAAACAACACAAGATTAAATCAAGCACAAGAGAAAATTATTCCATCAGGGGATACAATAGCCATGAGATGTATGAGGCTGCTGCCAGCATAACGCTTCTACGGCAAATGGTTTTTCATAACTAGAAAGAGTAGACTCTAAAATAACAGTGACAATGGGAAGGTGGGGGTGGGGGTATGGATGGAACTTATATGCATATATACATAGCCCATGGACTCAGACAATAGAGTGGTGAAGGCCTGGGAGGGGCAGTTCCAGGAGGAGGAGTTCAATTGTAAAAGAAAACATCTGTAATACTTTCAACAATAATAGTAATTTTTTAAAAAGTAAAGTAAAATAACAACGAAATATGAAGTACAGTAAATACATAAACCAGTAGTATAGTCACCCATTATCAAGTACTATGTACTGTGTGTAATGGCATGTACCATACTTTTATGCCACTGGCAGCCCAGCAGGTTGTTTCCACCAGCATCCCCCACAAACACATGAGTAATGTGTTGCCCTATGACCTTATGGAGGCTACAGTGTCCCTAGGCAATAGAAATTCTTCAGCTCCATTGTAAGCTATGGTGTCTCCTTTGTATATGTGGTCCTGATTGACAGATACCTCACTACATAGCCTGTGACTCTAACAATGCTGACCTTACTCTCTTCCCTCCCTCCAGGTCCTTTTGGGGTCCTCATTGGCCAATCCTAATGGAAAGCCAGAGGGCAGGGGATTCGGATGGGAGAATCCTTTAGGTCAGACTTCTGGGGAAGACATCAGGCTGGACATAATCTCGCTCACCTGAGAGAAGCCATTTGCACGTCATCCCTATGGTGCACGCAGAGGCTCACCTGGGCTCACTGCAGGCCAGTCTGGTCGGTCGCCAGAGAGTAATGAGGGCCGCTGGCTGGTCTGTGGGAACTGTTTCTTCCCAGGAATCATGATGTTGAGCAGTTGTTCTCAGTCTGTGTAGTTCTTTGCAGGTAATCTACCTTTTCTCTTGCTGTTTTTCAGAGTCTCTTTATGTTTGATAACGTGAAATTTTATTGTGACGTGTCTTGGTGAGGATTTCTTTTTATTTATTTTATTTGAGGCTCGTGGGGCTTCTTGAATCCCTGGAATATCACATCCTATCAGGTCACTTTTGGAAAATTCTCAGCGAATATCTTCTACCTCATTCCCTTTTCTTCCTTCTGGAACTTCCATGTTGGATCTTTCTGTTTTGTTTTGTTAACCTGTCTGTGATATTTTCTATTTATTTTGTCTCTCCGGAGTGCAGTCTGTGTAGTTCTTCAGCTCCTCCCAGTACACCAGTGCTCGGCCTGAACCCAACCTGCTGCTCAGGACATTCACTGAATATGATTTTCATTGTTTCCTGTGGGTTCAGTGAGTGGGTGCACAATGTGCTTCTGTTTAAATCTGCCTTGTCAGTGGATGGTCTCTTCTTTAGTCATAATTCTGATTTCCTCATTTCTTTCTTCAAAAATGTGAGACATGTATGTTCTAGAAACACTGACTTCAACATCTGAAGCCTCTGTAGACCTGACTCCTCAGCAGGTTATCTCAGCTAACGCTTACTTGTTGGGCCTGGTTTCCTTTTTATTTTTAAAAAATAATTATTTGGATTTTGAGGTCAGAGTTCTTGGAACCTTATTTGTAGGAATGCTTTGATGCCTGGTATTGGTGGTTTCTCTAAAAAGGATTTATGGTTGCCTTGGCGGGTACATGGGGGATGGGCTACTACCAGCCTGTGGTGCAACCTCACCTTCTTGGTTTGGGTTTTTGGAGGCCATGCAGATAGGGTGTTTGAACTCCAAACTGGCATGGGAACTGTCTGCTCTTACACATTCTTAATAGAAATGTTTATTGTTTCTCATTTTATTAAGAGGAAAAGGAGAGACCAGCAAGGTTCCCTACTTTTAATCTTTGTGGCATTCCTTTGGGATTCTGGCTAAATGGGGGCACCCACCTATTCACCTTGCAAAGTCCCTGCCTGCTTTTGCACCCTGTCTTCCATGTAGCCCTGCATCCCAGTATATTATTAATATCAAACTTCTAGGTCCCAGCGGCTGTCTTTAGAGCAGCCTGTGGCTTCGGTGCACAGTTTCCTCTGCATTTTGCACTCTGTACGTTTGCATGCATGGATTTTCCTTTTCCCTTCTCAGTTGTTGTTGTTTTAATCCTCACCTGAGGATATGCTTCTACTGGTTTTAGAGACAGAGGAAGGGAGAGAGAGAGAAACATCGGTGTGAGAGCCAAACATGGATCAGTTGCAGCCAGTAGGAGCCCCAACCAGCAACAGAACCTGCAACCCAGGAATGTGCCCTGACCGGAATCAAAGCTGCAACATTTAGGTGCACAGGATGACACTCTAACGAACTGAGCCACCTGGCCAGGCATTCCCATATCAGTTTTAACTCTTCATTTTGAAAAATCTTCTAATAATTTTTAGTCTAGCTTTCATAGTTAGGTTAAGCATAGATTTTTAGACTTGTTTTCTGTAATATGCCCAGAGACTTTCAGACCTAATAAAAGAAATCTGATAGTAGGTTTTGTTTTTAAACTTTGTGCCAGGTACTGTCTAAATACAAAATGAATTATTTTATTTAATCCTCAAAACAATCATATCAGGAAGGAATGATCAATCTCACACTTTATAGAGGGGCAATGAGGCTCTGGAAGAATAAATAAGTTGTTCAGAATGGCATGGTCATTAATTGATGAAGCCACAGTGAACACAGCTGTCTTAAAGCATTGGGGACTCTAGTACAGTGATGGCGAACCTATGAACTCATTTTTTTGGTTGATTTTTCTTTGTTAAATGGCATTTAAATATATAAAATAAGTATCAAAAATATAAGTCTTTGTTTTACTATTATTGCAAATATCAAAAAAATTCTATATGTGACACAGCACCAGAGTTAAGTTAGGGTTTTTCAAAATGCTGGCACACCGAGCTCAAAAGGTTCACCATCACTGATCTAGTCCATGGTAGCAGATCTCTTCATCCCTAAGCACTTAATCAAGTTCTTTGTTTGTTTTTCTTAACCAAATTCAAACCTAAAGTGGCAAGTCTGCATCACAGTTCAAACTGAAAAACAGCCATTACAAGCCTTAAAGGGATGTGGGGGGCACAATTGACCTCAGAGCTCACAGAATGGGAGGGGAGTTGGGGTGGGAGGGGTGAGGAAGGTCTGGATGTAGAGCTGGGGGACCAGAGAAACAGTCACCCAGGGGCTGCAGCACCAACTGGGCCCAGGCCTGGGGGAGCAGGTGAGAAACTGCTTGTGTTGGCTGCTGAGATGTGACTGTGGGAACTGTCACCACCAGAGGCTCCCAGTCCTGTGGGCTTCAGCCAAGGCCGGCTGCTGTGGGCAGGTCAGACCAGCAGCTGGGAAGACAGGCTAGACAAGGCGCAAAGGACAGCGGGAGGGGCTGCCTCTTGTCTGCGGGTCACAGTGTCCGAGCACCACAGCCCCCAGGAGCAAAGGCCTCCTGCCCACCTGATTTCATAGTCGTCATGTTCACGCTTCTCTCTACTTTTTACCCCGATGTGTGCGTCTCCAAGCAATACGGATTATCTTGAGTTTTACATAAATTCTGAATATTTAATATAAATAAAAGCATGCCATATACACACTTTTGAGGCTGTGTTTTAGCTCAGCAGTATGCGTGACAAGTCGTTATATGTATCTGAAGAGTGTTCATCTGTGTTGTTGTGTAAGAGAACATTGAATAAGTGACTCATACTTTATATTATCCTTTCACTTGTCGTGGCCATTGGTTTTGCTCTCAGGGTGTGGAAATTATAAACAATGTTGCTGTCAGTCTACTTTTACATATATGATTGTGCACTAAGCATACATCTCTCAAAGGTATTCATCTAGGAGTGCTCTGTGCCCTGGGAGGTGGCTCCCGCTGTGTTACCTTATGGTATGAACTATGTACCCCAGTGCTCCCCTGCCTTCTGGAAACCTGGGAGCATTACAGCACTTATCTCTTAGCCCATTGTATGCCATAAACATCTGTTGATTGGCCCACATTCAGGGGGACATGGGAGGCTGCCAGCTCTGAGTGGGACGGGGACCTGGCAGGACACGGCAGCAGATCCACATCCCGGTGCAGTCAGCCTCCATCCAGCAGCCCCCCCGGCGCTGGGGTCAGTGGTGGGAAAGACCATGTGGAGCTGAGCCAGGCACCAGTGGAGCAGCACAGTGCTGGCCCCGGGGGTTCTGGGTGAGGCCCCACCATCCACAGCAGACACATGTACCCCCTTCGGAAGCTGCTCTGGGTGAGTGACTGGGACCTGAGAAGACAGAGCACGTGGCCATGGGACACCAGCAGCCATGGGACTACAAGTGCCCACATGCCAGGTTCTGGGTCCCTACGAGGTATTAACTCTACAGGCCACCAGCCCATCATAGGGTGGACAAGGCACATCTGCGGCTGAGACTGAATCACGTCAGCACCCACCAGAAAACACCCTCCCCTGACGAGGCTCTGAGCAACCAAACAGACAGACCGACCTCAGCCAGCCTGCATCACCGCTCAGCCCAGGACGGGCAGGAGAGGCACAGGAAAGGAGGGACCTCATGGCAGAGATGAGGGCCAGCAGCACTGACTCCCTCTGACCAAGGCTGTCCCAGCTACGGCCACCTCTGCATGTCCAGATGTCAGAGTGAGGCCAATACCGGGCCCTTATGTGGCTCTGTTTCCTTAGGTGACCAACTAGCTACCACGTGACAAGGGGACCACAGTGAGCCCTGCCCTCAAGAGGGTCAGAGAGTCATCCTCACAGAACAGCCCCCTAGTCCATGGTGGGTTCTCTTTCCTGTGCTCAGAACTTCAGTCAGAACCACCATCTGGGGGTTCCAAACACCTGATCCTTGGGCTTGGGCCTGCTCTTAGCACAGTATCAGACCTGGGGTCCCAAGTCCCAGAGAAGGAGGTACAGGCTGGGCTGTGGCCATGGGATCCCCTGGTCATATCCCATCTGCACCGTCCAGGGGCTGCCGGCCCCACAGGACCCTGGACAGGCTTCTGAAGCCGCGATGGAAGCACCAGCTCTGAGGAAACGCCCTGAGAGGACGGGTTACATCACTCGGGACCCAGTGGATATCAGGGCAGAGACCTCTGTGTGGTGCCGACTTCTAAACAGGAAGAGTGTGAGGGCCCAGGACCAAGGGGTGGAAGCAGGGTGACCCCACTGCCCATCACTCAGCATCACCCACTGGGGATGTTGCACTTCCTGTCTCCACATCCTGGGCTCTAGGGTAGGAGGTCCAGGTTCTCAGAAGTGGGGGTGCTCTACAAGGGGCCACCCAAACTATATTATGTTTGTCACCAGGGAAGTGTGGACTGCAGGTGCCTAGAGACCAGTAGGGGAGGAGTCCCCTCTCCGTGAGGCAGGAGGAATGACCCTGAGCCACAGGGTGTGGGGCTGCTGTCACTCAGTGGGGGCAGGAGGAACATGTGGGGAACCCGGTACAGGACTTCCCTCCTGCTCCCTGTGCCTGTCAATGGACATGAACAGCAACCCAGCATGAGGGGGGCTAGAGTTCCAAGGGCCCAGACCCCTCAGGAGGAAGGTTTGGGTCACACCCCAGGTAAGTCATAGGGGTCCCCAGCCCTGAGCTGGGAAATCCATGGCAGCCCCTGTGCAGAGGCCCCCTTCCCACGGGCTGTTCCCAGACAGTGACCGGGCACTGCAGGGACCCAGGCAGCCATTCCTGGGGTCAGGGCCTCCTCTGATGCTGACAGTGGCTCAAGGACTGTCCTGTGGCCTTGCTCAGCTTCACTGAGATCGCCCAGTAGTGACCTAAGAAACGTCTAACAACCTCCTCTTCCTGACCATCAGGTTGGATCTGGCTCTGCTGGCTCGCCCAGCGAGTTCTGGCTCCCTCTCCATAGGCTCTGACAGGTGTCTCCCTGGTACACACTGCTGAGGGCAATCCCACCTGAGAATCTGCTGTTTGGGGGTCTCAGACTAACAAAATCATTCCCATCTCTCTGCCAGCGATCTCTTACTCCATCGGGTAAAATTCTTCTCTTTCCCCAACTTCTCTGCCAGCATCGGCTCCCTTGTGCTGGCCTTTGTATTATCTTTCTGAGATAACAGATGCTTATGTTTCAAGCCACTAAAGTTTGGGGAAGTTCCTTGCTCTGCAGTGAATAAGTCACAAGGCTCTCTTTAGTTTCTTTTAGTCTGCATCGCTGTTTCCTTGCACTTGGAAAATGTTACCTGCACTCAATGTTTCCAGTTCCTCTCCTGTTCTCTCTTTTATTCTGTCTTTTTTTCCATTCTTCCTTCTCTCTTTCCTTCCTTTATGTTTATTATCAGATATCTCAACCATCCTATCTAATAATAGACAAACATGGTAATTGATCATACCTTCGTTAAGCCTCCATTGGCTAATCAGCGCGATATGCAAATTAACTGCCAACAGAGAGACTCCGCGCAGTTCTGGAGGGTGGAACCCTGCAAGTTCGCACAGCTTCCCAGGCTCTTGTTTACACACTTCCTCTTACTTCTGTGAGTTTGATTGTTGACCCCAGTGCATGTGATTGCCCAGTTGGGGTCACTAGCAGAGCTTGTAGGGGAAGATTGTTTTTGGGGAGCCTGGGAAACAGAGCTGGGAGTGGCGCCTGGGGAACCAGCTCTGGGCGGAGCTGGTTCAGGTACAATAGAGAGCTCCTGGTCAAAGAGAACTTATAGCCTCGGAGGTCAATCCAGACACACTGCCACCCAGAGGCAGAGCCACGAACTGACTCTTCTGTAAATACAGATAAGGCAATAAGGGGATTTTACGGCCGGCCTTAATATCAGGACTGTGGCTTACAACACGGAGGAACAGTGTATCAGAGGGAAATTCAACATTCTCCTGAATTCCGGGCGTGCCAATAAGAAGAGTAGAAGATCTGAAGCACCTGCATTACTGCACATTTTTATTTTTATTTTTTAAAATTACTTTTTCTCCTTTTAACTAAGAAAACATTTTTTTTCTTTTTTTCTTTTTTCTTTTTCTCCATCACCTGATTTTGCCCTTTCAGCTACTACATTTTTATTTTTAACTAGTATTATTACCGCTACCATTTTACCACTCTTTAAAGTGTCATTTTATTTTGTCTTTATTTTATTTTGGGACTAATGTTCTCCATTCTATTTTCATCGTTCCTTTAGCAACATTTATCTCTACCTCAATTTGCCTCTGTGCTAAACAATCTCCCCCACTTTTTCCCTTTTGCTGTCCTGTTTCTCTTACCCTACTCCAGCTTTTGATTTTCCCTACTCTTTTTACCCCCTGTCAAAATTTAACCCTGCTTATATATCCCACGTCCAATCCCCTGTTCTAAATCCTTATACACCTTTCCCTTATCTTCCTTCACTATCCAATTTTTTTTCTCTTCTTCTTCTTCTTTTCTCTCTCTATTGTTTTATTGTTGTTTGCTTGATTGACGAGTATATTGGGGTTTTTTTTTTAGGATTGTTTGTGAGGTTAGACTGCTTATTCTTTTTATTTTCCTGCCCCTCCCTCTCCCCCCCCCTGGTTATTTCTGTGCTTCTGTTTCCCCTTGCGTCGCTCGATATTATTGGTTGTTTGTAGTTTGTATTCATCTCCAGGAATCTGTTGCTGTAATTTGTTGGTATTAGTGGCGGACCTATAGGAGTTTTCTCCTCATATAAATAGTCTCTTCCCCTTTTATACTTCATTCTCTTTTCTCTCTTACTTTTTTTTCTTTTTTTTTCCTCCTCTTTTTCCCCTCCCTTTTTCCAATTTCATTTTTGCACTCCTTTTTTTCTTTTTTTCTTTTTTCTCTTCTACCTTTTTCTCTTCTTTCCCCCTTATCTCCCAACTCTCTTAGCTCAGGTGGCCACCTTTATTTGGGGTTAGTAATATCGTAAATACAATAGTGTTCAGTGCCTGGTACGTTGTGCCTTGTTGTGTTGTATTTTGTGCCTTTAAATCAACGCAGCAGATTCAAGCAACAGCGGCCTCCTGATCACCACACGCTCTGCCTGGGGAACAGTTGCTGTGTGTAAAGCCTCCCTCCACCAGCCAGAAGAGCCACCACAGCTGTGAACAGCACCTACCAGAGGCTCTGCTATCAACAGAGGAGCCGCTGCTACCACAACCGCCCAAGGAGCAACCACAGCCCGAGGAACCACTGCCACCCAGGGAGCAGCCACTGCCACCCAGGGTCCAGCCACTGAACGACTCAACAACTAGTCATGTCAGTGAGATCAAACATGGGTAGACAAAGAAACCCCCAAAGGAAAGAAAAGGAGGACTCGCCAGAAAAGCAGCTAAGTGAGACAGAGATATGCAACATGACGGAAAAAGAATTCAGAATAAGGTTCCTAGAGTACATGCACCGGATGTTCAAGAAGCAAGAAGAAACAGATGAAAAACTCAACTACTTATGCAAGAAGCTAGAAGAAACAGATGAAAAAATCAACAACTTAAGTAAGTCCCAAGAAGAAATGAAGAGCGACATAGCTGCAATAAAAAACACCATTGAAAGTATCAACAGTAGACTGGGAGAAGCGGAGGACCGAATTAGTGAATTAGAAGACAAGGAAGCAAAACACACTCAAACTGTACTGCAAATGGAGAAAAAAATTAAAAGACAGGAGGAGAGCCTAAGGGAGCTTTGGGACAACATGAAACGAAACAACATATGAATAATAGGGGTGCCAGAACAACAGAAAGATGAACATGGATTAGAAAACCTATTCGAAGAAATAATATCAGAAAACTTCCCTGAGGTGGGGAAGAAAAAAGTCACACAAGCCCAGAGAGTCCCAAACAAGGTGAACCCGAAAAGACCCACACCAAGACACATCATAATTACCTTGGCAAATGTTCAGGATAAAGAGAGAATCTTACAGGCTGCAAGAGAGAGACGGAAAGTAACATACAAGGGATCTCCCATTAGATTATCAAATGATTTCTCAACAGAAACACCTCAGGCCAGAAAAGAATGGACGGAAATCTACAAAGTGATGCAAAGCAAAGGACTGAATCCAAGAATACTCTATCCAGCAAGGCTATCATTCAAAATTGAAGGGGAAATAAGAAGCTTCACAGACAAAAAAGGGCTAAGGGAGTTTATCACCACCAAGCCAGCTATGCAAGAAATGCTAAAGGGACTGGTGTAAAAAGAAGAAATATCAAGCTCAGAAAGAAAACAGCCACACACAAAAAAAGAAATGGCTACAAACAAGTACCTTTCAATAATAACTTTAAATGTAAATGGACTAAATGCTCCAACCAAAAGACATCGAGTGGCTGAATGGATAAAAAAACATGACCCATACATCTGCTGTCTACAAGAGACCCACCTCATTAGAAGGGACTCACACAGACTGAAAGTGAAGGGATGGAAAAATATCTTCCAGGCAAATGGAAAGGAAAAGAAAGCTGGGGTAGCAATACTTATATCGGACAAAATACATCTCAAAGTGAAGGCCATAACCAGAGATAAGGAAGGCCACTTCATAATACTAAAGGGATCAATACAACAAGAAGATATAACCCTGGTAAACATATATGCACCCAATGCAGGAGCACCCACATACATAAGAAAACTTCTGGAAGATATCAGGGGAGAGATCGACAACAATACAATCATAGTAGGGGACTTTAATACACCACTGACATCACTGGATAAATCCGCTAGACAAACAATCAGCAAAGAAACAGCAATCCTAAATGACTCACTAGATCAGATGGACTTAATTGACATCTTCAGAACACTTCACCCCAAAGCTGCGGAATATACATTCCTCTCAGGTGCTCATGGGACATATTCAAAAATAGACCACATATTGGGTCACAAGCAAAGTCTCCACAAATTCAAGAAGATTGAAATCATAAAAAGCATCTTCTCAGATCACGATGGCATAATGTTAGAAAGAAACTACAATAAAAACAACCCAAAATACTCAAACACTTGGAAGCTGAATAGCATGTTATTAAATATTGATTGGGTTACCAATGACATCAAAGAAGAAATTAAAAACATCCTGGACACTAATGACAATGAAAACACAACAATCCAAAACCTCTGGGACACAATGAAAGCAGTCCTGAGAGGGAAGTTTATAGCTCTACAGGCCTATCTCAAAAAACAAGAAAAAATGGTAATCATCTAACTCTACAACTCAAAGAATTAGAAAGAGAGCAACAAGAAAACCCCAGAGTGAGCAGAAGGAAGGAGATAATAAAGATTAGAGCAGAAATCAATGAAATACAGACCAAAAAAACAATACAGAAAATCAATGAAACCAAGAGCTGGTTCTTTGAAAGGATAAACAAGATTGACAAACCCCTAGCCAGGCTCACCAAGAAGCAAAGAGAGAGGTCCCAAATAAACCAAATCAGAAATGATAGAGGCGAAATAACAACAGACCCCACAGAACTACAAATGATTGTTAAACAATACTACGGGCAACTCTACTCCAACAAACTAGACAACCTGGAGGAAATGGACAAATTCCTAGAAAAATACAACATTCCAAAACTCAATCAGGAAGAATCTAAAAATCTCAATAGGCCAATAACTATGGAAGAAATTGAAGCAGTTATCAAAAAGCTTCCAGCAAACAAAAGCCCAGGACCAGACGGCTTCTCAGGGGAGTTTTACCAAACTTTCAAGGAAGAACTAAAACCTATCCTCCTCAGATTACTACAAAAAGTTCAAGAGGAAGGAACACTTCCAAGCATATTCTATGAAGCCAGCATCACCCTAATACCAAAACCAGGTAAAGACAACACAATGAAAGAGAATTACAGGCCAATATCCCTCATGAACATAGATGCCAAAATCCTCAACAAAATCTTAGCAAATCGGATCCAGCAGTATATCAGAAGGATCATACAACATGACCAAGTAGGATTTATCCCAGGGATGCAAGGATGGTACATCCTTAAATCAATAAACGTGATACATCACATAAACAAATTGAAAGAAAAAAACCACATGGTCATATCAATTGATGCAGAAAAAGCATTCGACAAAATCCAACACCCATTTTTGATAAAAACTCTCAGCAAGGTGGGAATAGAAGGATCATACCTCAACATAATAAAAGCCATATATGACAGGCCCACAGCCAACATCATACTCAATGGACAAAAACTAACACCATTTCCCCTAAGAACAGGAACAAGACAGGATGCCCACTCTCACCGCTCCTTGTTCACATAGTCCTGGAAGTATTAGCCATTGCAATTAGGCAAGAAGAAGAAATAAAAGGCATCCAAATTGGAAAAGAGGAAGTAAAACTGTCCTTATTTGCAGATGACATGATATTATACATACAAAACCCTAGAGACTCCATCAAAAAGCTACTAGACTTAATACATGAATTTGGCAATGTAGCAGGATACAAAATTAACCCCAAGAAATCTGAGGCATTTCTATACACCAATAGTGAACTTTCAGAAAGAGAGATTAGAAAAACAATCCCATTTACCATCGCACCAAAAAAATTAAGATACCTAGGAATAAACTTAACTAAAGAGGTTAAAGACCTCTACTCAGAAAACTACAGGACGTTGAAAAAAGAGATAGAGGAAGACATAAACAGATGGAAGAACATACCATGTTCTTGGATTGGTAGAATCAACATCATTAAAATGTCCATACTACCCAAAGCAATCTATACATTCAACGCACTTCCCATTAAAATACCAATGGCCTTCTTCAAAGATCTAGAACGAACTCTCCAAAAATTCATCTGGAATAAAAAAAGACCCCGAATAGCTGCAGCGATCCTGAGAAAGAACAAAGTAGGTGGGATCTCAATGCCAGATATCAAGCTGTATTACAAAGCCACTGTTCTCAAAACTGCCTGGTACTGGCACAAGAACAGACATATAGATCAGTGGAATAGAATAGAGAGTCCAGAAATTAGCCCGAACCAATATGCTCAATTAATTTTTGACAAAGGAGGCATGAACATACAATGGAGCCAAGATAGTCTCTTCAATAAATGGTGTTGGGAAAATTGGACAGATATATGCAAGAAAATGAAACTAGACCACCAACTTACACCATACACAAGAATAAACTCAAAATGGATAAAGGACTTAAATGTATGACAGGAAACCATAAAAATTCTAGAAGAATACAAAGGCAACACAATCTCAGACATATGCCAAAACAATTTCTTCACTGATACAGCTCCTAGGGCAGTTGAAACTAAAGAGAAAATGAACAAATGGGACTACATCAAAATAAAAAGCTTCTGCACAGCAAAAGAAACCATCAACAAAACAACAAGAAAACCCACCTCGTGGGAAAACATATTTGCCAACGTCATATCTGATAAGGGCTTAATCTCCAAAATTTATAGGGAACTCATACAACTTAACAAAAAGAAGATAAACAACCCAATCAAAAAATGGGCAAAGGATCTAAATAGACACCTTTCAAAAGAGGACATTCAGAAAGCCAAGAGACATATGAAAACATGCTCAAAGTCATTAATCATCCGAGAGATGCAAATCAAAACAACAATGAGGTACCATCTCACACCTGTCAGAATGGCCATCATCAACAAATCAACAAACGACAAGTGCTGGAGAGGATGTGGAGAAAAAGGAACACTTGTGCACTGCTGGTGGGAATGCAGACTGGTGCAGCCACTATGGAAGGCAGTATGGAGGTTCCTCAAAAAATTGGAAATGGAACTCCCATTTGACCCTGTGATCCCACTTCTAGGAATATATCCCAAGAAACCAGAAACACCAATCAGAAAGGATATATGCACCCCGATGTTCATAGCAGCACAATTCACCATAGCTAAGATCTGGAAACAGCCTAAGTGCCCATCAGTAGATGAATGGATTAGAAAACTGTGGTACATCTACACGATGGAATACTATGCTGCTGTTAAAAAGAAGGAACTCTTACCATTTGCAACAGCATGGATGGAACTGGAGAGCATTATGCTAAGTGAAACAAGCCAGTCAATGAAGGAAAAATACCACATGATCTCACTCTTTCATGGATAATTAAGACCATTACAAACTTTTGAACAATAATAGATACAGAGGCAGAGCTGCCTCAAACTGATTGTCGGACTGCAGTGGGAAGGCCAGGGAGGGTTGGGGGACAGGAGGGAGGGGAGTAAGAGATCAACCGAAGGACTGGTATGCATCCATATAACCATAACTAATGGACATAAGACACTGGGGGGTAAGGGAGGGCAGGGGCTTGTTAAGGGCGGGGGGGAAAAAAGGACACTTATGCAATACCCTTTGTAATACTTTTAGCGAAAAATAAAAATTAAAAAAAAAATCAACTGCCAACAAAGATGGTGGCTAATTTGCATACTGCAGGCAGGGCAGGACAGCGTGAGCCACTGGTGCGCCGCCATCCAGGGCAGGCCGGCCCCAGAAGCCCAAGAAGCCCCAGATGCCGCAGAAGTCGGCCTGCCTTGCCGCCCGGGACCAGATCCGGCCCCAGAAGCCCCAGAAGCCGGCCTGCCTTGCCGCCCAGGACCGGATCCAGCCCCAGAAGCCCCAGCAGCCGCCTGATATGGTAGTAACTCTTTTAGTAAGCACTTTGAAAGTCAGTGGCATAAATGCACCAATTAAAGGACAGATTATGAGGGTGAATCAAAAACAAAACCCACTTTAAATATAAAGACAGATATAGATTAAAAGTAAATGAATTAAGCTGCAGTCTGTTTTGCTCAGTGGATAGAGCATTAGCCCGTGGACTGAAGGTTCCCAGGTTCGATTCCAGTCAAGGGCATGTACCTCAGTTGCTGGCTTGATCTCCAGTAACTATCAGAGCATGTGCAGGAGGCAACCAATCAATGTGTCTCTCCCTTTCCCTTCACTCTCTCTAAAATGCACAATTCACCATAGCTAAGATCTGGAAACAGCCTAAGTGCCCATTAGCAGATGAATGGACTAGAAAACTGTGGTACATCTACACGATGGAATACTATGCTGCTGTAAAAAAGAAGGAAATCTTACCATTTGCAACAGCATGGATGGAACTGGAGAGCACTATGCTAAGTGAAATAAGCCAGTCAATGAAGGAAAAATACCACATGATCTCACTCATTTATGGATTATTAAGACCGTTATAAACTGATGATCAAAAAATAGATACAGAGGCAGAGCAACATTGAACAGACTGTCAAACTACAGTGGGAAGGCTGGGGAGGGTTTGCGGGGTGGGTAAGAGATCAACCGAAGGACTTGTATGTATGCATAACCAATGGACACAAGACACTAGGGGGTATGGGAGGCTAGAGGAGGGTCAAAGGGAGAAAAAAAAGGAGACATATATAATACTCTTTGTAATACTTTAAGCAATAAAATAATTAAAAATATATAAAAAATAAAATAAAATAAAATTCAATGGAAAAATATCCTTGGGTGAAGAT
>NW_005872303.1:74299-76178 GCF_000147115.1 Myotis lucifugus | reverse complement strand
GGTCCAGGACAGCCTGGGAGGAGCTCCTGGGGCTGCCTTACGAATAGGGTGGGGGCTGCAGCAGGCAGTGCCCCCCTGACGTCTTGGGTGCTTCATGCAATATGATTGGTCCTGGCCATTATCAGGCTCTAGAAAGGCCTCAAAGAGAGTCTCCCTCCGTCCTTCTAGCCACTGTGGGAACCTGCACAGTTCAGGAATCTCCCCAAAGCCCCCCTTCACAAGCAAGCCCTTCACAAGCCAGGACCCCAGCCTTCATCACCTTTTGCTCAGCCCCCTTACCTTCCAGCAGTTAGCTCATCCCCATATCCCACGTGCACAGGAAAGCCTTTGTCAAGGTCAGAGCCTCAAGAATAACACAGGCCTAGTCCTTCTCCAACCCATTAAGCATCTAATGGGCCAGCTGGGAAAATTCCAGCATTAGGTCCAGACCTCTGTTCTCCAATATTGAGGGACATCCAGACAGGGGGCTCGCCTCCCCGACCCCTTGTGCTCCCCAGTGAAGATGAGCAGAGACTGGCCTAGCGCTAAGGGGGCGGGACACACCCCTCCGCCCCACACTCCCTGCCCGACAGTGACCCAGTGATGCCAATTTGTGGCCATTTGTCCCACTTGGGAGGTTTCTGCTGAAAGAACTTTAGACTAAATGTCTCCCCACCTCGGTAGAAAGTTGAATCTTTCCTGATTCATGCAATGTTTTTTTTAAAAAAAAAAAAATTTTTAATTTTAAAGAGAAAGGACGGGAGAGAGAGAGAAAAAAAAAATATTCATGAGAGAGAAACATCAACTGGTTGCCTCCAGCACGTCCCTTACCAGGGATCGAGCCTGGAACCCGGGCATGTGCCCTGACCAGTAATCAAACCAATGACCTCTTGGTTCATGGGTTGATTCTCAACCACTGAGCCACACTGGCCAGGCCATGCAACCTTTTTATAAACATGTAACATCAAATAAAGAAAAAAAAATGTAACATCATCAGAAACTTCCAAATAAGTGTGGTGACCAAAACGATAGTAAGGTTAGAATGTGCCTTTGCAAAAGCGGTGCCCCCCCCGCCCCTTCAGATGCTGACACCTCCCTTGGCTGGGAATCCTGTCCCAAGTATTAACACTTCCTGATTTTTTTATTTTAACGTTTATTGCCTGCTTCTCTGCCCACACATGTTTGCAGGCACAGCTGGAACATGCAGTGCGAGGGGACCTGGGCCCGGTGGGGCAGGGCAAACGTGTCTGAGAGAAACGGGGTGATTCTCCAGGGCCAGGGAGCACATCTGGGGGCTCAATGGTGCTGAGGTCTCAGCTCAAGTTTCCAGAAAGTTGGGGAGGACCGAGGTCAGAGGGAGAGCTTGTAGGGAAGAGGTGGAGCGAAGGCGGCAGCAGCAGGCCTTCCAGCAGCAGATGCCCCCTCCCCCCATGTCAGCCTCCTCCCCTCGCCCTCTGCCCCCTGTTGGGGCTTCTCTCCCTGGAAGCCCAGAAATGCGCCCCAGCTCCCCATTAACTGCCTCTGCCCCCATCTCCTAGGTGATGCTTCTGGGAGACTCGGGCGTCGGGAAAACCTGTTTCCTGATCCAATTCAAAGACGGGGCCTTCCTGTCCGGGACCTTCATAGCCACCGTCGGCATAGACTTCAGGGTGAGGTGGCTGCAGGCTCTGCCTCCCGCAGCGAGCCGGGCTGTGGCTCAGGCCCGGGGCACTGCCCTGCCCTCGCCTGTCCCGCACTGTAGAATGGTGGCTCACTGCCCGGAGCGCACAAGGGCTGCCCCAGGGAAGGGACCACTGTGGTGGACCCGTGTGCATGTGCGGAGGCCGGGCTGGCTCCTTGCCCGCTGCAGGATATGAACATTGAGAGACTGAGTCTTAAAGTTCGGCCCCCAGTGGGGGCA
>NW_005872303.1:52470-73449 GCF_000147115.1 Myotis lucifugus | reverse complement strand
ACCACAGGAGGCGTGGCCTGCCCGCTGCCTCCGCCTGGGGTAATTTCCTGTGGGGCCGCAAGAAGCAGCAGCGGCTTTTGTTCCTTTGATGTCTGCAGAAAAAGCAGTTCCCAGGCGCCCTCTCTTCTAGCAAAGGCGCTCTAGTGCCTTCAGACAAGCTTGGGCTTGCTCCTCCTGCCCTGCCTCCCAGCTCTCGTCCCCGGGCTGGGGAAGGGGCCACAGCACTGAGTAAGCTGGAGGACCCGGACCTGTCAGCAGGCAGGTCGGCAGGTGCGCAGGAGCCCGTGAGAAGCAGAGGAGCGAGGAGGCCGCCTTCCCACACACCTCTCGCACCACGACACGGGTTTCCTCTGCCCACCACCGCCCCTGCGCCTGCCTCCTTCTGACCGTGCATCCGTCCCTTCCTAGATCTGGGACACCGCCGGGCAGGAGCGGTTCCGCAGTGTCACCCATGCTTACTACCGAGATGCCCAAGGTGAGTCCCGGGTGCATGCCAACTCCTTCCCCAGCCCACCTGGGACACCTGCCCTTCTGCCCCAAGTCCCCGTGTGACCTGTCTCTCCCCCTGCAGCCTTGCTCCTGCTGTATGACATCACCAACAAGTCTTCCTTCGAAAACATCCGGGTAGGTCGCTCTGTCCACCACCATAGCAGAAGGCAGGGCTGCGGAGTTCAGGGCTGCCTCCTGCTCCGGGGCAGGGGGTGGAGCCCGGAACACTGCTGCCTTCGCAGCATACCTGAGCTGTGACTCAGGCGTAATACGCTGCCTCTGGGTATGTGATGGGCATGTGGGCATGGAGTCCAGGCAGTGCTGAGCCTGACGGTGATTCATGAGTGTGCTTCATGACAAAAGTTCAGAAAGTACCCAGCTCCACCCTGGGCAATTACCCCCAGGAGCCAAGGGGAGAACAAGGAGAAAGGTCTATCCGAACATCTAGTCCAAGTTGCAAGAAAGTGACTCAGGCGGACAGAGTGCGTGGCTCTGTCCTCACCACCAAACTATTGAAGAAAATAGACGATCACTCCACAAATATAAGCACTGACCCTGTGTGCAACCCCATAAAGGTTTCCCATGCTCTCTGACCTCAAGGGGTCGACAAGCAAAGTGGGGGACAAGACATAGAGATATAAAACAGCTTATAAAGAGAATGGAGCCCTGGCTGGTGTGGCTCAGCAGTTGTAGCATCATTCCATGCACCAGAAGGTCATGGGTTTGATTCCTAGTCAGGGCACATACCTAGGTTGCGGGTTCCTCCCCTGGTCAGGCACATATGGGAGGCAACCAATTGATGCTTCTCTCTCCCTCCTCTCTCTCTCTCTCTCTCTCTCTCTCTCCCTCCCTCCCTCCCTTGCTCCCTCTCTAAACTCAAACAAAAGAAGAGGATGGCACTCATACTGTCACTTCCAACCCCATGCTCATGGCAGACATTACTAATCAATCATCGTATTTTTGATCACTGAGCCCTTATGTAGCCTTAGAATCCTCAACTGGAAATCACTGGTGACTGCCAACTGATTTCTGAGACAAAGCTGCTGCCATCTCTATAGAACTAAGAATCGCACTGTGTAGGGTTTGGAACCACTCAGGACTGGAGAGGCCAGAACAAGGATGCAGATACGAGAATGAATAGGGCATCGGGGTTGGAGGGGGTAGTGAGTAGCCCAGGATAATCAAATAGGGCAGAAGAAGGAGGGGCAAAAGGGAGGGGAAGAATGGCTGGGGCGCAGCCTAAGCCCGGCTCAGCTCACCCTCTCCCACAGGCCTGGCTCACTGAGATTCACGAGTACGCCCAGAGGGATGTGGTGATCATGCTGCTAGGCAACAAGGTGAGTGGTCCATGGCAGGACCAGCCCACCTGCACCTCCTCTCCCGCTGCCACAGCATTGCCTGCGCCCAGCGTCATCACTACCCGAGAGTGCTAGCTGGCCACCCTTCCAGCAAAGGACTCTTTCCAGTCTCCAGTTCAGGGGTCAGACTGTCCTGGCAGCTCAGTCCATCTTATCTGTCCGTAAGCTTTGGAACGGCCCTTGTGGGGGAAGCCCCAGCTGCTGCCTGTGAGATCCAAGGCTGCCCAGCTGCTGGGCCCCTATTAGGTCACAGTAACCAGGGTCACGGATGCAGAGCTAAGAGCAGAAAAGTTAGCCGCCACTACTGTCACCCTCTGAGGCTGGGTCTCCGTGCCCTTGCCAAGGGGAGTTACCCACCTCCCCAAGAGGGAGTGAGATTCCAGGGCTGGCCGCAGGGGAACTGCTCCTGAAACCCTGTCCGGTGCCAATCATACCGCCCGCAGTCCCACAGGCCACCAGCAGGGGGCGGGCAGTGCCTACTCCTAGGGCAACAGATGGGCCAGAAGGGGCAGAAGAGGGGCCGGCTGGGGCTTCCTTCCCCAGAGTGACCCACCTGGGCTTACAGGCAGATGTGAGCAGTGAGAGGGTGATTCGCTCGGAAGACGGAGAGACCCTGGCCAGGGTAAGTGGCTGCCTTGTGGGCAGGGTGACGGGTGGGGGCAACCAGAGGCTGGCCCTGAGGACACGCTCTCCCTGGCAGGAGTACGGAGTTCCCTTCATGGAGACCAGCGCCAAGACGGGCATGAATGTGGAGTTAGCCTTTCTGGCCATTGCCAAGTGAGAGCTGAGCGGGGAAGGAAACGGTGCAGGGCCGGGGTGGCACCATCTGGGGGTCCAGTAGGGCCCGGCCCCTGGGCTCAACTGCACCTGCACCCTGAGGTCCCTTTGCCCCCGGCCGTGGGAGAGGGGAGGATGCTCCATACCTGGCTCGCTGCCCAGCCCGTTGCCTCTTCCTCTTCCAGGGAGCTGAAATACAGGGCCGGGCTGCAGGCCGGCGAGCCCAGCTTCCAGATCCGAGACTATGTGGAGTCCCAGAAGCAGCGGCCCGGCTGTTGCTCCTTCCTGTGAAGCCCAAGGGGCTGAGAGACGGCCCCCGAGGCCCACGAGGATGCAGCCTGCTCCCCAAGACCTGGTTGATTCTGAGCAGCTAAGCCAATGGGGGAGAGAGTTGGGGGCCTAGTGCACAGCCCCTTCCCAACTGGGGGCTGTACCCCCTCCCCTACCTTCGTTCCTGTAGCTTCCCTGCATCCCCAGGGAGGGTAAAATATTTATATTTCAGTTTAGTGATACATAACACACACACACACACACACACACACACACACACAAAGCGGGCACCAGAAAACCAAGGTAGGGACCTGGTGGCCTTAGCCTTCTGGTAGATACTAGGACTCGGGGGCTGGGCCTCCCTCCTAGCCATGGTGAGGGCAGTAATGCTCCAGCTCGCTACCCAGGAACATGCGCTTCTGGGGCAGGAGGGCCGGCAGTGACCCTGTTCCCACCCTCAGTTCAGCTGGGGAGAGGCTGAGCAGACCCGGGCCTTCATTTCCTCCAGCTCCCCAGGGAGCCGTCTCCCCCAGAAGATGGGCCCTTGTGCTGGGAGCTAGACCAAAGCCTATCTCTTATCAGGGAAGATAAGCAATGTGGAGATTGGGCGGGGGCCCAGCTCCCTCCCTGGGAGGGGAAGAGAGGAGTCGCAGAGATTGGGTCTGTTTGGCTACCTCTAGCCTTACCAGCCCCCCTCCCGGAGGTGCGGCCCCTCTCCTCCTGCTCACAAGCACAACGGGGCCCTTGGGAGCATTTGGTTGCTATTCTCTGGACCCCCCTGGATCCCTGGTCTTCCTTTCCTTTCTGCTATGCCCCTGGGCACCTCAGGTCACAGTGAGAGTTGATTGACCAGTCCCAACCCTTTGGCAGGTATGCAGTCCGCAGGCTATTTCTTCAAACAGCTGTAGTGCTTCTACTGGGGAAAGAGCCCGTTAAAGAGAAACCCCCAACTCCAGAGTCGGTGGGAAGCAAACCTCACCCCCATGTATTCTCCTCAGCCCAAGTGCTGGCTCTCCCAACGATGCCCTTAAGTACTCAAACAGACCCAGGGCCCAAACTGCTTCATCTCCCCTCCTACTGAGACAGGGTGGGGAAGGAGAGGCCACCCATTTCTGGGTTAACCAGTTCTGCGTGCAACACAGTGTCGTGTGGGGAAGACTGGGGAGGGGAAAGGGGCAGCAAGGAGTTTATGTGGGGCCGGTCACACGTCTCCCAGAGCCCTGACCCCAGCAACTGGAGGGGGACAGGAGGCGCGCATGTCCCAACCTAGAGGCGCCTATGCCCTGGCTCCCGGGCCAGGGGCAGGGGAGAGGGGCGAGAAAGAGGCGTGCACTGGACGGGTCTGAGGCCACTGCATTTGCTTTCAAGGCAGAAATCTCGCGGTCCGAGCCGAGTCAGCAGCTCCGACTTGGGCCCTGATAAGGAAGCTCTCCTCCGAGGCCTCTCCCAGGCAGCGCAGGGAGGAGCCTGACCTTGCCTAGGGCGGGTCACTGGGGACCCAGTCCCCTCGGGCTGCTCTGGGCCTCTAGCATTTGTTTTGTTCAGAATTAAATTGCAGTATTTTGGAAAGTACATCCTGTCCACTGCTTCTTTGAGATGCGGCATGGGAGCGGGGATCATGTTGAAAGGAGTGTTCCTGCTGGTTGGAGGCACTGCCCTGAAGTGCCAAAATCATTTGATCCTCGTCCTTCAATGGCCCCAAGTAGTCACCTCACCCTTTAACAGACTGCCCGGCCTCTGTGACCAGCCTCTCCTCTGTGAGGAGCTGAAAGGAGGCTTATCTTAGGGTCCTGATCATTTTTTTTTTTAAATGGAAGAAAGCCAGGGCTCCTTTCCCTGTAGACTGTACTGCGGTTGGTTACCTGACTCTGATCTGCCTGCCCCCACCCCAGTTCTCCCGTCCAGCGCCGAGGCCAGTGCCCATGCCCATGCCATTGCCCTGATGGCCTCTTCAGTGGGCAGCCCCGCGAAGTGTCTCTCCTGGGTCCTCACGCCGTCCCCGTGAGGATCAGAGCACGCCCCCCTATAAACAGGTCCCGGGACAGCACAAAGGGGCTCCACAAGCCGAAGACTTCGCTATTCAAACAACGGTTGAGTCCGAGGTGGATCTCAGTCTTTTTTGTACGACCGCTGGGACCTCCCAGCCTCGTTCCCGAACGGGATCGGTTGCCCCAGCAACAGTCGCTCCCCCTCCCCTCCCCCCCAAGCCCCCGACTTGAAGCTGCACACAAGGTTTTGGCTAAAGGCTGTTTAAAACGTTAGGGTCCCGGACTAGCTCTCCTCGACCCCCGCCACACACGGGTGGGAGAAATCAGAACCGAGCCAGCGGGCCCTTCGGCCCAGCACCGGGGACTCGCCCCGCCCCCGCCTCAACTCGGGCCACTTGGTAACAAACACTTCCACTTCCTGAGCCTCTTTCTTCTCCCGCCGCCGAGCGCCGCGCGGAGCGCAGGGTCCCGCCCCTGCGCGTTCTCATTGGCCAGCGTCGTTCACCCGGCAGAGCGCCCCCTGCCTGTGGCCCCTGATTGGCTCAGGGTGCTCCACACCCTCGGCGCGGCCCCGCCCCCTAGGAAAAGGGGTCGGGGCGGGTTCTGGGAAGCTCAGACGCCGCGCGGGCGGGGGATTGGTTCGTGCGCTCGTAGTTTAGCTCCCCGAAGTGCGCGGAGGCCTTTCGCGGACCACCTGCTCGCTCCGCCGGCGCGGGGAGTCCTCGCGGCGCTCCCTTCAGCTTCCTCGTCCGCGGGGAAAGGGCTGGGTCGTCCCGTCTCCGGCCCCCGACAGGACCCCGCGTCGAACCGCTGAGCCGTCGCAGGGCGAGATGAGCGCGGACGCGGCGGCCGGGGCGCCCTTGCCCCGGCTCTGCTGCCTGGAGAAGGGTCCGAACGGCTACGGCTTCCACCTGCACGGGGAGAAGGGCAAGGTGGGCCAGTTCATCCGGCTGGTGGAGCCCGGCTCGCCGGCCGAGAAGGCGGGGCTGCTGGCCGGCGACCGGCTGGTGGAGGTGAACGGCGAGAACGTGGAGAAGGAGACCCACCAGCAGGTGGTGAGCCGCATCCGCGCCTCGCTCAACGCCGTGCGTCTGCTGGTGGTCGACCTGGAGACGGACGAGCGGCTGCAGAAGCTGGGCGTCCAGATCCGGGAGGAGCTGCTCCGCGCCCAGGAAGGGCCCGGGCAGGCCGAGCCGCCGGCCGCCGTCGAGGCGAAGGGGGCTGGCGGCGAAAATGAGCCGCAGGCCGCCACGCCGGGACCCCGCGAGTCCGAGAAGAGCCACCCCGAGCGGGTAAGTGGGGGCCCGGGCCGGGCGGCGAGTCTGGAACGGGGCGAGGGGAGGGGGATCGGGGAGAGACCCAGGCGCCCGGACGCCCAGCCCCGCGCCCAGCCTGGTCTTTTTGGAAACTCGATCCTCGAGGGGGAAACTGCTTCCGCCCGCCTACCGGGCGCTCGGGCGGTTGCAGGCTTGGGGCGGCTTCCCACGACCCCCACCCCTTCCCCGCGCTGGGCTGGGACTCTGAGCTTTTCTTGCCACTTGTTCTTTGGCCTTTAGAAGTGAGAGGGAGGGGGGCGGGCGGCCCAGTCCCCTCTTTCCTCTGCTCTGTTGGTGGTGGCTGCTCCCGTGTTTGGGGAAACCTCTAATCCCGCCCATCCCGGGGCCGGCTTTTCAGCCACCCGATTCCCAGCCTGCCCAGAGGTGCCAGCTTCCTCCGTGGCCCCAGTGGGTGGTAACTGGAGCTGGGATGAAGCAAGTGGGACCCGCGGAGCCCGGGCGCTGGGAGGGGGGGAAGGGGTGGCAGGCAGGGCTGTCTCCGCGCCTCCCCTCCAGCCCTGGTATGTGTATTATTAACTTCAGCGGCTGGACTTCATCCTCCTCTTGCAGTCCGGTGTGACTTCTAAGAAAAGAGAGGAAGCCCCACCAACCGTGGGCGCTGTGGGGTGGAGTTCGGGGAGGAGGTGCAGAGGTCTCTGACGGCTCTGCCTCCTAGGATTTATGATTCTCAGGAATGTGAGGAGTAAGCGCTAGCTAGCTGGTATCTGAGCGCGGGAGGGAGGATCTTGGAGGAGGAGAAGGATGGCTGCGGGAGGGAGGAGAGGGAGTGGTCGGTGGCCCAGGGCCGTGCAGGGGCCAGCCAGCAGCTTCGGGTAGGGGGTCCTGCCCAGGCATCCGTCTCACTCCAGTCCTGGACAGCAGGAAGTCTGGTTGCTTTTTACCCATGTTTAGAGTTTCCCCAAAACGATCCCAGTCTGGGTCAGCTGCAGGATGAGCAGTGGCAACACTGGAGTTGTGCTCAGGCTCTGTCCCCAGAGTCTGAAGGGGGAGGCCTCGGGGTGCCGACTGGGGGGGAGCAGGGCGTGGGCCCATTTGGTGGCTCTCCACCTGGTGGCAGCATGTGGCTCAGGTGTTCTGGCGCCAGCAGGAGCCTCCCCTGGTCAGAGAAAGGGCACAGCTCAGCCTAAAGGTAGAAGGTGGAGCCAGAGAGGACCAACTGATTCAGTGGAAGTAACGGAAGTGAGGTCACTCGGAGCCCTGTCCAGCGGAGTGGAGTGCCAGGAATGCCAGGGCCACCAGGCTCCCACTTCCTGCCATTACCGAGCAGGCACTGGCAAGGGTGGGGCAGGGGCCAGAGCACCCCAGCCAGGGGTCAACACCAGGGAGTTGGAGCCCATGACCTCTGGTCCCAGGCAGAAATCCATTTTGCTGAGTGCATCGATTTGCCATTCCATTATTTTCTGGACTTTGGCACTCCCACAAGTAACCCGCCACCCCTCATCCCCCACACCCGAAGTTGCATCAGGTCAGGCTCCTCCCACTACCCTTTTGGTTGTGCTGCTGCGTGTGGGAGGGCCTCCGGGGAGGACCTAGCACATGCCTCCCCTCCTCCCCCGTGCCATCTGAAAGGCAGCAGCGCTTGGCTTCCTGCTCTCTGGGTGAGCACAGAACCCCAGTCCCCCGGGCGGTTTGTGTGTACGTGTTAGGGAGGAGAGCCAGCCCCCGGTCCTGGGGACACCGTCACCGGGCCTCTTGGGGTTTCAGGTCAACAAGCAAAACAGAACTTCCCTGAGCCTTGGTTCTCCCATCTGTAAAATGGGGGCCTTGCATTACAGTGACACCTGTCCTCTAGAATTCTACAAATAACGGAAGTACTCGCACCCCTGTGGGATGCTGAATTGAGCTCCTTTAGGCCCAGGCGTTGGAATCCGAGCGCTGTGTAGCCACTGCCTGTAGCCTTGGGCACAGCCAGTCAGCACTCTTAAGTCCCTCCAGTGGGAAATTCCCATGAAATCTGGCATGGTGGACTTGAAGGTGACCCGCTCTGTCACCGCAAAAATGTTAATAAACATCGTAAATTATTTTTCCTAAGAGGCCTCTCCATTATCCTCACACGTGGAAAAGCTGTTACTTGGAAAGGGGCCTGGACGGCAGGGGACATCTGATGGGGAAGACCAGCGGGGGCGGGGATGCTACGGCAGAGGGTGAGGGGCCTGTCGCGCTGTGTGGAAGGAGGTGGAGGTGTGCCTCCAGCTCTGCCCCCCTTTGTGGGTGGCTTTCCCCGCCTCCACCCACAGGGATGGGACCTAACCCCCTGGAGCTTGGCGCCTGGCACAGGGACTCACAGCGGCGAACGGGCAGGCCTAAGCCAGCGCCACTGTACAGGCGGGGCCACCTCGGAGCCTCCCTAAGCCTCCATTTCCTCTTGTGTAAGTTGGGGGCGACAGCAGCAGCCTCGAAGGGCTTTCGGGATTACTCAAGGGTGTCTGTTAAGCTCAATGCCTGGCACCAAGTGGGTGGTAAACGTTGGTTGTTGGTATGTGAATCAGTAAATATTCCACAGCAATTGTTGCCCCATCCATGGGGCAACTAGCCCTGGATCAGCCTCCCTCGTTAGGCAAGGGCAGCTGCAGCCACACCTGGCACGAAGGATGTGCTCAACTAAGGGTGTCGCTCTTATTGAATAATCACGTTCCACAGCCTGTCACAACCTGGCAGCCTTCTCTCCCCACCTCCCCGCTGTGTCCACCCAACCACACCAAGGGTCCAAACTCCCCGCTAGCACATCACGCTGGCTTGGCCTTTGAGCCTTCACACCTGGTCCCCTTCAGCCCCTTCTCACGAGGCACACGCTCCAAGGCCACTCGCTTCCCCAGGAGCCTCTCCCCACCTCCTCCCACTCCCTGTCCTTCCTCTGCTATTGCTCTGGACAAACGTGCAGGATTTGAATTCTCTGTTTATGATCCCTATCACGGCGTGGCGAGTCCCCAGGGCAACACCTGCCCTTATTTGTGTTTATGTCCCCGGCATTGTGCCTCGCACAGAGTAGGGAGCGGCTCAATCAAATTTTTTGAATTAGTGAATAAATGCATAACAGCCACCAGCGACCTTTGTCCTAAGTCATCCCATTCCAGCACACCTGGGCCTGTTTACGCCTCAAAGCCTCAAACACGCCCAGAGATCGGAATTCCAGAAGAATCTACCCACTCCTTTTCCTTGCCTTCTAGCAGCTTCCATTTTAAAATTAGAAAACCGGAAAGCCTGGGCTTTGGGGTCAGTCCCGCCAGCCCGCTGGCTCTGGGCCCCTCATTGTCCATTGTTCCCTGTGAGCCTCAGCGTCTACGTCTCTGAGATGGGACGCCAGCACCCAGGGTTGCTGAGAGGGTTCAGTGGTGGGGTGTGGCTGTGTCAGTGCCCGGCGTGGGGTGGTTTCCACCAGACCTGACCCTGACCCCAGGGGCAAAGATGGTGCAGGCACCCCAGCTAACAAGATGGGTGGGCGGACACAAGTATCTGGCAGCCTAGCAACCTCTTCCCCATTTCTGGGGGTAACAGGGTTTGAGCTGCCGGATGTTTGGATGTGAAAGGACAGGGTGTGTGACCTTTTTGTGTGTTGGGTCCTCCTTCTAGGCCATGTTTTGGGGGTCTCTTTCTCCCCTAGGATAGCCCCTGGCTCTTACCTTCAGGGGTGTGTCTTGGAACCCAGCTTGCTCTGACTCCAGTGTCTACCTGCATACCCATTTGGCCACACATTTGGATTGTGCTCGGGGGCCTGACTCTCCAGCTGGTCTGCCCATCACAGTGGTACAGATTCAGGCTGCTTGGACCATCTCCCTGCAAGGGTCCAGGTAGCTGAGCCCTCTGGGCCAGGACTCCCAGGTGCTCCTGTCCCCACAGTGTCCTTCAAGCACCTGATGGAACACCTCCGCCCAGAAAGGGCAGGCTCCTTGGACCGTTCCATCCCTTCTCCTGAGATGGGCTGGGTGGGGAGTCTGGTGACTAAGTCTCTACCTTCACCCTCGGGTCCTTAGAATCCACCCTCGCTATCTCTGGGCTGTCCTGAAGTACAAAGGGCTTCCCTGGAGGCTGATCTTGACTATTGGCCTTGGCCATCCTTAGACCCCGAGGCAATGCTTAGGTTCCTGCCCTAGAAAAAGACAAATGCTACAGATTCCCTGAGGTCCAGGTTCAAGGTGCTGCTCTCTGCTGTGCAATTGAGCTCCCATCTCTCCTTGTACCATGTTATAAGGTCATGGGTGGGGATCTGGAAATGTTTGGGGCTGACAGCCAAATGGGTGAGGATCTAAGCAGGCCATTGCCCCAGCCACTGGCTACGTGTGGCTCCTAGTACATGAAATGTGCTAGTCCACACTGAGAGGTGCTGTAAGCGTAAATGCCAGATTTTAAAGACCTAGTACAGATAACAAGATGTAAAATAGCCCATGGATAATCTTTTAAATGGATTGCCTGTTGAAATGATAATATTTTGGATGTGTTGTGTTAAATAAGATATTACAACTCGTTTCTCTTGTTTCTTTTTACTTTTTAATGTAGCCAATAGAAAACTTTTAAATTCCCTATGCTAAAAAACAAAATTCAACCAAGTAAATTTGAAGGTCAAATTGGCTTTATTCGGTGATTCATGGTGTCGTGAATACAATACAATTGTATACAGGTGACGTGTTATACAAATATACACCTGAAACTGATATAATTTTATTAACCAATGTAACCCCAATAAATTCAACTAATAAAACGACTCGTGAGTTGGGCAGCATCCCAATAGCAACTGGACGGCTCACTGAGGGGCTGTACAAAATGGAAGGATTTTATAGGAAGAGGATGCGGCCAAGGAACTATTGGCAAAGGAAAAGAAAGGGTGATTTGGGGCCTGACATCTTAGTTTTGGGACGGATTTTAATCCTGCAGATTGCCTCCTTCTATGGGGAGAGGGCCCAGGGGACGGATTACCTTACTCGTGTTTGTCCAGAAAATTCCAGACTGATTGATTAAGATTATATTTCTTGGAGAGGTTGAATCTGCAGTTAGACCAGGTAGTGAGTCGAGGTGTGGTGTCGTGGGTTATTAGCATGAGTGATGCCATATTGGGCCTGTGGAATGTTTTCTTCTTTAACGCCTAGATGACTGGCGTTATATTCCTATTGGATAATGCTGGTCTGGATCTGAGTTTGGAGCCTGCTCTCTTTGAACCTGAGTTTCTTCATCTGTGAAATGAGGGCAATAATACCTTCCTTGCAGGGTTATAATTGAGTTTTAACAAGAAAATACACATAAAGTCCTAGTGCCGTGATAGGCGCATAGTAAGTGCTCAGTAAACAGTATTTCAGTAGAGCTCCAGTTTCACAAGCTCCCTGAAGATTCTTACAAGTAACCTCGTGAGACAGCCCACAGGAGTTAAATCCAGCGGCTTCTCTTGGGGAGGAGGGGGAGGGATCAGGGGGGCTGAAGTGGAGTGCCTGCTGGGCCGCGGGCATGGGGTGGCCAGCCTGGAAGGTGGCCAGCCAGGCAGCAGCCCACGTACCAGCCTGCTCCATCCCAGCCTTGCCCAGCCCTGGGGAGACCTGAGCCAGCCTCTCCCTCAGATGGGTCGCTGGGCAGCACTGGGAGGAAAGAGCCGGAGGGGGATCTGTCTCAGGGCCCCTACTGGGGGCTGTTGGAGAAGTGGCCGCCACTTAAGCTTATGTCTCCCTCCTGGACCCCACCCTGCTGGGCTCCAGAAAAGTGCCTCTCCACGGAGAAACAGTAGGAAGTTCAGGGTCAAGGGCTAGAAGCAGCTCGCTTTTTGCGAATGGAGGTGTCTAACATTCCTTAGACGGGAGGTCCTGTGGGGTGAAGTGGAGCCACTTCAGGGCATGAGGCAGTGGCAGCCAAGCCTCTACCTCCCCCGGGGTGGGGAGAGGATCCATGAGCTTAGACCTGTGGACGCTGGCCAGTAGTCTGGGTCCTGGTCACTTCCCAGCCTGCCCAAGGACAATGCCCGCATGTTCCCCGTCACGCGTCACCCCAGGCAGGGCCAGCTCTCCAGCCTGGCTTCCTTGGAGAGCACTGAGCTGCTCCCTGAGCAGCCAGGGTTCCTTAGCCCAGCACACCCTCTGCCTACCCACCAGAACAGCCAGGCCCTTCCCCTGCCCTGTTGGCTGGGGCTCATTTCTCTGTGGGAGGCAGCTGGGCACCATTCTTAGGTGCATAAACAGGAGCCCGGGGCTGGGTGGGGCTGGGGCGGGGCTGGGGGGATGGGCAGCCCTGGGAGGTGAGGGTCACCTCTATTGTTCCCCTAGCCACCTGGTAGTCTCCCCTCCTGCAGCCCGCCCCTTGCAGGAAGCTGCCTGGCTGTTCTATATGGGCTCTTCACCATGGCACCGGCCAGGGAGGGGCCAGGCCCAGCGGGGCGTTGGCCCCCCAGCCATCCTCCCCTGGGCCTGATCCCCAGAGACAGTCACTGGGATTAGGGTATCGACTTTCCCCGGCTTTCCAGGTGGCTGCTGGTGGTGCCTATTGAATTCCGTGCCCGCCATCCGCTCCCTGGGCTGCGGGGGTGGAGGTGACTGGGCGGCCACTTGGGGTGGGGCTGGGCTCCCTGGGAGAGAGGAGGGCAGGCCTGGGACAGAACTTGGAGCAGCCCGAGAACCTGGTGGCGCCGTGAGTCTGGAGGCAGGTCTCTTGGCAGGGTCTTTTCCAGAAAGTGGGTCTGGCGTTTTCTGGAAGTGACTCAGACTCAAGCTGCCCCAGCCCGTTTGCACTGCCCACTGGCCACCATTGCCTCGCGTTCCTTCCTCTCGCTTGCGGATCTCTGCCAGTCTCCTCACTGAGCAGATCCTGATTTTTACTTCTGAGCTGTGCCCCCTGAGGCTCTGAACACCCTGAGACCATGTTCCCCTTGTAGTGAGCCCCAGCCCGGCTCTGGGCCCCTCAAGCACCAGCACAAGGCTCCCCCTGAACCCCTGGGGCCACACCGCAGGCCGGGGATGGCTTGGACTTGCCATTTCCCCCTCTCCCCAGGCCCTGCCCAGCTCTAACCCAGGACCCGCGGTGGCCAAGCTCCGGGCAGCTGGCCCCTCCCATCTTCTCTTCTCAGGACTGGGCCAGCCCCACGACCCCCAGAGAGGCTGCCCCCAGGGACTCCTGTCAGCACCAGCCTCCACCCAGGATGGGCTGGGCTGACTCAGCAGCTGGCGCTGACACCTCCTGGAGACAGCGGGGAGAGGGGGCGGGGAGAAACAAGCTGGTCTCCGGGAGGAATGCAAGCCTGCAGCTGGCCCTGGGAAGGAGGGTGCGGGATGGGGCTCTGTGGGTGTCGAACACTTCAGAAGGGGTTTCCTGTCCGCCTGCCCAGAGGGCAATGAGCAGGTCCCTGAGCCCCTCTGGCTGGGTCCCTTATTTCTTCCATCCTCGAGGCTCAGTGCGGCCTCCAGCTTTAAGGACAGGTCACCAGGCAAGGCTCAGTAAGGGGAGCCCGCGACACAGAGCCCCGGGCAGTAGTGCAGCCGTGCCAACCTGGAGAGCACCCACGCTGCCCCCTTCCCCTCCCAGGCCCAGCCCAGGCTGCTCACTGTCCCCGTCATCGCCTATCCCAAGCTCAGGCTTAGCTCTGGCTGCAAGAACCTTTCGCGCACCCGGAAGGAAGGCTGTGGTTTCATCAGCTCCCAGGCCCCTCCCCGCAGAGGCTGCAGGCACCTCGGGGAGAGGACTCCAGTGCTTGTGACCCTGCTGAGGCCCCGAGGGGGTGCGCACCTCCCAGTCTGAACTTGGGTCTTCAGGTGCCAGCCCACAGATGGTGGGAGGAACACGGGCTCCAAGTCAGAGACAGGCTTGGGGTTCGGGCTCCTCCCCTGTAAAGCCGTGTGTGACGTCAGGCAGTGGGCATGGCATCTCGAGTCTCAGTTTCCCCATCTTGAAGCTGCGGGTGACCAGCCTGGGCCAGGTTGCTCTGGGAAGGCTCTTTGGAGTGAGGGCAGGTGGGGAGAGGCAGCGACATGGGAGCTGCCCCCTCCCTCCCCAGGTTCTCAGGGCCGTGGTGGAGCTGAGCCTGGCTGGGCCGAAAGCTGAGCCTGCCCAGGTGGCGGCAGCTGGTCAGACCTGTTCTGCTCACCTCGCCTGGGGGAGGGCGGCCCACAGCTTTGCGGAGGGATTAGCTTGAGGGGAGAAGAGTTTGTCTTACACCCGGAACCAGATCCCAGATCCCAGAGGGCTGTGCTGGCCGGATAAGCAGGCATCAGCTGGGCATGCTGGTGGGGCCCTGCCACGAGGAATGGGAAGGGATGAGAACTCAGAGAAAGGGGGGCCTGGGCCTCTAGCCCAGATTAGGGTACCCGCAGGCCCAACTGTCAGCCCTCCTTCCTGTCTTGGCCTGTCCACACCCCCCACCAACATCCTGAAGCACAGAAAGATCCGCCCCAGCACTTAACGGAGGCAAAGTCACCCTGAGAGTGAGGGGTGGGGACGGAGCCTCCAGCTGATGGTGCTGCCTCCTGGGCTGGGACAGGTGGCCTGTGAACCCTCCTCACCTCCACTCCCAGCTGCGACTGGGGTTTCAGAGCAACCTGGACCCACCCCTGAGCCCCAGAATCTCACTTCTCACTTTCATTTGACTGTTCGTGAGTGTTCACAACGGTGGGAGAGTACTCCGCTCAGGGACTGTACGCTTGTGAGGTGTCCCCTTGTATGTGAGCCTCAGGAAACTGGGGCTCTGAGAAGGAAATCGCTGCCCCAGCTCACACAGTGGGGCAGCTGGAACCTGGGCCAGGGCCTTGACTTCAGCCATTGCTCGTGGCCTGGTGTCCAGGGGCGACCCAGAGCTCATAGGCTGGCTGCTGTGCCCTGCCCCAGGCCTGCGAGTAGCGGGAGAGGGACCCCAAGTCAGCCCTGGTGCTCAGGCTGCAGTGTCCTGCCCTCTCACACCCAATTCCCTGCATCATGTACACGCCTTCTGGGCTGCAGCCGCGAGCTCAGCTGCCTAAGGCGGCCCGAGGATGGCGGGATGGTCCCAGCTGGGTGTCTGTGTGCTCCTTGGGGACCAGCAGGATCTCTGAGCTTCTGCTATTCTCTGCTAGTCCGGTCTTGGCTCCACCGGTGGGGTTCTTGTCCTGTCCAGGACCCCCGACTGTGCATCCCCCTGGTCTGTGGTCATTGGCCACTCGGCTCCCTTTGGCTGGGCCACTTGGCTTGGCGGGGGAGAGACAGGAGCCAGCGTGAGGAACCTGCGTGAGGAACGGCTTTACTGTAAACACGCTGCCCAGCTTTCAGTAAACACCGGGCCTGCCTCCCTCTGCAGACAGGAGCCTGGATGGGGAAGGGGCCCTGAAAAGCAGGGCTGGGCCGAAGGAACCCCTTGTGGCTGCGGCCGTGGCCTGGCCAGGGCCACCTGTGAAGGCACAGGCAGATCTCTTGCACTGAAATGGTTCTCACATCTTATACAGAGGCCAGGGTTCCCCATCCCATGTCAGGTACCCAACCTGTCACCCCCCAGGAGGGCCAGCTGAGCCGTTGGTAGGAGGGACAAGGTATCAATCAAAATGATTAACCATAGAATGTCAAAAGGGGAGGGACTTGAGCTACTCTGTCCCCACTTCTCATTTGCAGAACAGGAAACTGAGGCTTGGAGAGGGGCCTTGTTGCCCAGGGTCACCCAGGCATTTCGCTGCAACACGGGGTCTCCACGCAGTGTTGGGGCCCCGGCCAGCGTTCTCCCCGGTGCAGTGGGATCTCAGCAGATTTGCCTGTTATCAGATCTTCCTGGTGGGAGCTGGCGCCGGGCACAGGCGGGGAGAGTGGGGCCCAGGACACTGGAACGACACGGACTCTGCTTTGTCCCCACAGCGTGAGCTTCGGCCTCGGCTCTGCGCCATGAAGAGGGGTCCCAACGGCTACGGCTTCAACCTGCACAGCGACAAGACCAAGCCAGGCCAGTTCATCCGGTCCGTGGACCCAGACTCGCCCGCCGAGGCCTCGGGGCTCCGGGCCCAGGACCGTATCGTGGAGGTAATGCCTCTCGCCTTCTCCCCAGGCTCCTCCAACCCGGCGACCTCCCCACAGAGACAGACAGCTCCTGGGGCAGCCATCACACCAGCAGCTCCTTGGTTAGCCCCTGATGCGTAGATGCCGGCGGGAGGGATGGTGGGCGGGCAGGAGGGAAGGAAAGACGGAAAGATGGTGGGTAGGCAGAGGACTGATTTCCTCCCTGCCTCCCCTGGGAGCCTCTTCACTGAGCAGACACACTTGGCAGTTCATGATTCACCCATCGATCCAGGTCGACATCCGGGGCCACCCCCAGAGCTTCCTGCGTCCTCCATGCCAGGCGCAGGGATGGAGTGCGAGGGTGAAGTCCTCTCCCGAGTGAGGCTGTTGGGCGGAGAGGAAACGCGAACCAAGGCCTTGGGCAGGTCCCAGAATCTCAGTCTCCGAACCTTAGAGGTTCTCATTTTACACTGAGCAAGCCAGGCCGGGGCGGGAGGCAGGTCCACAGGGGAGCTGGGGCCCACCCAGGCCCCAGGCCTTGCCCGTCGTCTTCCCAGCTGTTTGCTTGGTCTCCCCCGGATATTTTCCTTGGCTTTTCCCATCTGACTATCAAGTGGGAGGACCCCTTGCCTCGTTCAGGACTCTGGGCAAGGGGGGCTCCGAGTCCCTGGATTGCCAACTGGCTGAGGACGAAGAGGACCACCTGTGCCTCCTCGCCCGACGCCCCCGAACTGACACCTGTGCTGGTAACCATGCCCCGCCCACAGGTGAACGGCGTCTGCATGGAGGGCAAGCAGCACGGGGATGTGGTGTCTGCCATCAAGGCTGGCGGCGAGGAGACCAAGCTGCTGGTGGTGGACAAGGAGACCGATGAGTTCTTCAAGAAATGCAAAGTGATCCCGTCTCACGAGCACCTGCATGGTGAGCTGGGCGGGGTGGCTGGAGGCCCCCAGGTCAGGGATGTTGGCCAGAGTTCTGGACGTGGCTGGGTCCCAGGTGAGGGTACAGCTTCCTGCTGCGATGCTCCCTCCCTCTCCTTCCGGGGAGGCCAAGGGGTGTGGGTGGGGAGGGAGGGGGGCGAGCTAGTATCAGCAGGAAGCAGGGATGGGCCTTGGGTTTCTGAGGACGGCATGTGACAGGTAAGCGGGCACAGGGATGGTGAGGTGGGACGGAGCTGCTGTCTGGGCCAGAGCAGCACTAAAGGAAACCCAGCCCCTCACCCCCACCACGTTCTCAGAGCAGGGCTATGCCAGGAAAGGGTTAACTCTGGGGCTGCCGCCTGGTCAGATCAGAGTCCAGTGACAGGGGCCCAGTGCCTCCCCCTCCCTTCTCTCAGGTTGTCTTGGAAACCCAGGCTTGCTGGCTGGAGAGAGCAGTGGGTCCCCCCTTGGTCCCTGGGCCCCTGTCTTCCCCACCCCCCACGGTCCCCCTGCCAAGCCTGGACGGCCCCTTGCCGGAGCCCAAGCTAAGTGGGGGCAGGGCTGCTATGCGGGGCAGGGAGGAGTTAAGCAGCGCTCTGCTCCCTGGTCTGCATTTTCTCCCTGGGAAGATGGCTGGGGGCGGGGAATTGGGGGGGGGGGGGGGGGCCGGGCAGGAAAAAAAAACCCCTTTGGGTTTTTGAAAGATCAGCTCCCTGGTATGCATTTTCTCCCTGGGAAGATGGCTTTTGGTGGGGGGGGGGGGGGGTGGGCGGGCAGGTCAGGGATAGAACCTCTTTGGTCTTTGCAATGGGCGGCCCCTCCCTGAAGGTGTCAGGGTTCTGTTTGTAAGGGGGGTTCCACATGAAGGACATGACATAGGCTTGGATCCCTGGCTGGAGGGGCCCACTGGGAAGGCCCCATCCTATCTAGCTCAATCTAGGGTGCTAGGGGTGCTGGAGTCAGGGGTTAGTTGGAAATCCCTAGCAGACTCTGCATGGGAGGTGGGATGCCACCTCCCCCTGTCTCAGTGAGGGGAAACTGAGGCCCAGAGAAGCCCCAGCCTGGCTCTTGGGGACATGGCATGAAGGAGACACAGCAGAGGTCTGGGTTCCTCCCAGCTCCTCAGATTCCTTCCCGACCTCCTCCAGCACCTTCTCCCCTCAGCGCCAGGTCACCAGCCCGCACCTCCCTCCCTCCTGCCTGGCTGGGTGGGAGGGGCCCGGAGAACAGGGTGACTGCAGCCCCTGCCCAGAGGACCTGCACTGGGAGAGGTCTCCCCAGTGTCTCTCCTGGTCTCTCCAGAATGGTGTCACCTACCCATTCAGCCTGGGGGCAGTGGGAGTGAGCGTCCCCATGTCCTAACAGTCCCCTGCCGGCCACTGTGGGAAGGCCGAGGGTGTTGGAAGGGAGGAAAGGTGAGAGGCAGGTATGCCTGGCTGCCCAGACGGGTCCAGGGTGGGGGTAGGGGACATACACAGTGTTAAGCTAAGTTCAGAAGGAATCCGCCCAGGCTGACTAGTCCCCAGAGATGGAGCAGCTCCCCTTGCAGCCACGTGGGGCCTCTGGCCAGACGAGCCCAGTGAGGGTGACCCCAGGCAGCGTCCGCTCCCTCTGACCCCTCCGGCCACCTCCCTGTTCCCATTGGCTGGGACACTGCCCTGAGCCCTCCTGTCCTCTCATCTCCACGCTGGCCAGTAGGCTGAGGCAGGGGCAGCTGGGTGTGGTTCTAGTTCCGTCTCCTAGGAAGCCTTTGGAACATTCGGATTCCTGGGCTGCTTCAGCCCCACTGGACCAGAGGCTCCGGTGCTGGGGCCCAGGAATCTGTGCTCCTAACCAGTTTCCCTGGTGATTCTTAGATGGGCAGCCGGCCCTCTCAGCCCCATCCGGGACAAGGCTTGGCTCAGGCAGCTGATGCTCCATCAGGGGCTCGTGCGATTGGGTTATAGGCAGCGACCAGCACATTCTTTCTCAGGAAAGCGAGTAGAAACCGTCCATGAGCTTTGTGAGGCCTCCAGGGAAGATGGGGTGCGGTAAGAGCAGGTTGTTCTCTGAAACTTGTTACACTGACGCACAGTGTGTGTGCCAGGCCATCAGAGTGGCAGCCGCACTTCCAGTGGGGTGCAGCCAAGAGACTGACTAGGGAACGAGATCTCTCCCAGCCCCACACCTCTCCCTCCTCCACGCTCCCCCAGAGCTTCTGGACTCACCTCTGCTTTTTCCCTTCACTAGGTCCCTTGCCTGAGCCCTTTACCAATGGGGAGATCCAGAAGGTAAAGGTGAACCCCTAACTGCTTCTCTGGCTCCTAGTCTGGGGGCTGCGGGAGGAGGGTGGAAGGGGGTGTGGTTGGGAGGACAGCCAGCTGGCCCGGTGGGAACTCATTTCCGAGCTACTCCCTCCCGAGTCCACGCTATGTACCTACCGGTGTGCCCTCGACCCCTGCCTGGGACCAAGGAGAGGCCTGGCGCGCCCCTCTGCACCCCGCCATCCTGGTAACAAGCCCCGCCTCCAAGTCCCCCACACAGAAGAGGCCATTCTTCCCCCCAAGAACAGAGCAGCAGTGTCTGGCCGCCTGCTGCCCGGCTACTTCCAGGCTGGGTTGGAAGAACAAAGCCCCCGCCCCTCCTTCTTCCAGGCAGAAGGGAAGGGAAGGCAGTGGAGGCCGGAGCCGAGATGGCAGGGCCCGGTGCCAGCCCGGCCCCAGGAACCCAGGCAGGGGCTGAGCGCCAAGCTGAAGGCCTGGCCAAGGCCTTCACTCTGGGGTAGACTGACCACGGAGCGAGGCTCTCTGCAGGGTCTGCTCAGTCTCCCCTGCCCCAGGGCCTCCTGCTGGGGGACACAGCAGGGGGCGTCCCTGGATCACCTGTCACTCCATTTGGGGTGCAGAATCTCATGCACCGTACTCCTCACTCCTAAGCCCTTTTTAGCTGCTTTGGGGTTAGTTTTAAGATTCCTGGGTCAAGTCCAAGTAATTAGGTGGCAACAGGAGATTCAGGGAACATCACGGGTTTCCCACGCCAAGTCAGCCCCCAGTGTCCCCACGCCCCAGGAACCTCTCCTTGGTCACTGGCCCAAAAGGCAAGGCCGTCCTGAAGGCCTCACTGGGAAGGACTGGGAATGGGCAGTTCAGCTAATCCCCGGAGGGTCCTCCCCTCTGGTCCTGGGAGGAATGTAACAATGGAAGTCCCCTGAGGGCCGCGGGCAGGCTCAGGCCGTGGGCTCGGGTAGATGGCAAGGGCCCAAGTGGAGGTTCTCAGACAAGGCACCCGTCTTCCCTGGAATCTCCCTGTCCTGCTCGGGACTTCCCCAACCCACTCCCCGCCAACCCATACCTGTCCTCTCTCTGCCAGGAGAACAGTTATGAAGCCCTGTCCGAGGTGGCCTCCGAGAACCCCAGGCCAGCCCTGGCACGGTCCACCTCCAGTGATACCAGCGAGGAGGTAGGCCGGCGGGTGGGCAGGGGCGGCACTGGGTTAGTGGCACCCCGTTCTCAGGCCACACTCGTGCCTGGCACACCAGCCTGCCTCGGGGTCACATGCTGAGCCACGTTCTGTTCTTGTGACCTGGCTTCCCTGGGCACTGCCCCAAGGAGCCACCTCCGAGGCTGAGGACCAGGACGCCCAGCACTGACTCCCGCTCTGCCTCCCCCTCCTCTTTCAGCTGAACTCCCAAGACAGCCCCAAGAAGCAGGACTCCGCAGCACCCTCATCTACCTCCTCCTCCGACCCCATCCCAGACTTCAACATCTCCCTGGCCGTGGCCAAAGAGAGGGCCCACCAGAAGCGCAGCAACAAACGGGCCCCGCAGATGGACTGGAGCAAGAAAAACGAACTCTTCTCCCGGGCCTGAGCGCCTCCTCGCACCACCCAGCAAGCTGCACCCTTTTTGGGCCCGCACCCCACCCAACCCCCCCCTCCTCCCCACTGA